>NW_026854254.1:0-263603 GCF_026571515.1 Ruditapes philippinarum | reverse complement strand
TGTACCAAACTTACCAAATAAGTAATATTTGTTTGTCCTGCAATGTGGATGCAAATTAGCGTTTTATATTAAAGAGACGTTAACTCTTGTATTACTATACAAGCGCATTCGTACATAAATAAATTCGTCACACTGGTATCTCCATAACTACTGAAGGGTTTGTACCTTTTCAGACAATTTTATGTATTCATATAAGGTAAGCATTATTATACTCAATGAAACACCCTTGTGACAAATTTTCGAATAGTCGAGCGTTACTGTCCTCCGACAGTTCTTGTTATATTGCTTCTCTACTGTCACCTTGAATGACCCATATACCTCTTAATCAATATTCATATTTTTGATAAAAAGCTTTTGTTTGTCAATTGAACAGAAGTCTGAACTGAATATTTTGAATGGTGTCATGTTTATTAGACATGGTACTGATTATTTCTTTAAAGTTTGATGAAATTGCTCGAGTAGTTACTGCATGTGGAGCTTCTTATTAGCTGGCAACACAAAAAAATAAACACTTAAATTTTTGAAAGACCATAACTCTGTCCACTCAACTAGAAACCAATGTAATATGTGCAAGTTCTTAAGCTACTGATCAATCCTGTAAAGTTTCACTGAAATTGCATTAGTAGTACAAGAGGAGTAGTCTGGACAAATTTAAAAAAGGGCCAGAACTCTGACAAAAATCATTGAACCGGAAACTGCCAACGATATGCACAACAAGACTTGGTATTGATCATTCCTCCAAAAGTTGGATGAAATTGCACGAGTTGTTTTTTAGGAGTAGTCCGGACAAGTTTTGTGACAGTCGGACATCCAATATCAAAGAAGCTGAGCTTCTGTGATAAATAGGACGATCTCTATAGCCAACGTTCAGCAGCTAGAGCAATTTTATCCTACTTTTGTATTCCCAAAGAAGCCGAGCTTTTAAGGGATTTACTTATAGGACTTCGATGCCCACGGTTTATCTTCCTGGATAGCTTGAAGTGTTACCTTCGCTTTCCAATCCGAAAAGTGATTTTAAATGCGTATTCTCCTGCTTATATATGGATAAGAGAAGCGCCATCTACTGGATTACTTCCCCTTATTCTAAATAATCTCCTTCCCAAAGTACAAGATAATCTCTAAACGTAACGATATATTGAAATTAAATTACCTTTTTAAATTTAGCATACTAATAGACTCTTTCCCGATAGGAATAACATAGTAATAAACAAATATGACGTAAACAAAACATTTAACTGTACCAAACTTACCAAATAAGTAATATTTGTTGTCCTGCAATGTGGATGCAAATAGCGTTTTATATTAAAGAGACGTAACTCTTGTATTACTATACAAGCGCATTCGTACATAAATAAATTCGTCACACTGGTATCTCCATAACTACTGAAGGGTTTGTACCTTTTCAGACAATTTTATGTATTCATATAGGTAAGCATTATTATACTCAATGAAACACCCTTGTGACAAATTTTCGAATAGTCGAGCGTTACTGTCCTCCGACAGTTCTTGTTATATTGCTTCTCTACTGTCACCTTGAATGACCCATATACCTCTTAATCAATATTCATATTTTGATAAAAAGCTTTTGTTTGTCAATTGAACAGAAGTCTGAACTGAATATTTGAATGGTGTCATGTTTATTAGACATGGTACTGATTATTTCTTTAAAGTTTGATGAAATTGCTCGAGTAGTTACTGCATGTGGAGCTTCTTATTAGCTGGCAACACAAAAAAATAAACACTTAAATTTTTGAAAGACCATAACTCTGTCCACTCAACTAGAAACCAATGTAATATGTGCAAGTTCTTAAGCTACTGATCAATCCTGTAAAGTTTCACTGAAATTGCATTGGTAGTACAAGAGGAGTAGTCTGGACAAATTTAAAAAAGGGCCAGAACTCTGACAAAAATCATTGAACCGGAAACTGCCAACGATATGCACAACAAGACTTGGTATTGATCATTCCTCCAAAAGTTGGATGAAATTGCACGAGTTGTTTTTTAGGAGTAGTCCGGACAAGTTTTGTGACAGTCGGACACTCGGAGAGATGATGGAGAAGTGACCCTTATATTTCGCCACTAGTCTAAAGGGGCGACATCAAAGAACCGCTTTGTCTAAAAATGAGTAGATAACAAACTGAAGAAATGCTGTGGCAGTTTTAAAGCCAGAATTAGTACATGGCCAGAGTTCGGCTAAAAAAAGTGCAGACAATTGCTAATTGTAGGCGAATGTGATATAATTAGTATATGATTAAGCTAGACTTACCTGTAAGGTGAAGGTTAATCATGATTTCATCCACATAAAACTCACTTAGGGCTCACACAGAGAAGACGCAGCTATCAGCTGCCAGTGGTCATATTTTAGAGTAAGTAATGTCGAATAATATCGCAAAAGTACATTTGTACCTTTAACTATGATAGGTCTGTGTTTAACTGCGAATTTGAATGAAATTGAGACACTTACGTTCAATTCTACACCATACTTTCACCGAAATTATATTAACTATGTGACTGTTATGTCATGGGTTTATGAACGACATAAATATATATGTGCTCTAACTACGTTTATTATCTAAACTATATTATATGATACATGTGTTTACATATCAGTGTCCGCGATGGTAGTATATTAAGATCTAGGGAACTCTCTATTATAAAGGAGCTGTACGCACCTAGAGTATCATGTTACAGTTTACTCATCATGCTACATCTTCCATCTTTTACAAAATTACTGTTATATTTAAACATAATTTTATCATTAGTATAACCGCATAGATTATTTGAATAACGCTTAAATAAATTCAAGAAAGAAAGACTTTATATTAGATGATTATTACAGTAACATATAGTTAATAAATGTTCATTATCATGAGTCGTTTACAACATGTACTAATCATGATTAATACTGTAAATTTCTTCATTACAAACAATCACTGTCTATTTACAAGTCTGTAACAGCACGTGGCTTCACCTTTCTGTCTGCGCGAGTGAAATAATTAGCATTATCCGGAGGATTCAAAACCACAGGCTGTTTATTGCTATCGGTACGCTCTGACCCTACGTTAATCATTCTGTCATTAACTGACATTTCAAGGCCAGAATTCAAAGCACCATGTGTCAATAAAGGCGATTCTTTAGATTTCAACAAATCTTTACGATTTCTGCGATATTGTTGTCCGTTTTCTGTTTCAACAATATAGGACCTATCGCTGTGATTTTTTATTACAACAGCGGGACTCCAGGACTTGTCTAGACGTTGAATTCTAGCGGAATCTCCAACATTTAAGGGAGACAGAGGTTTAGCATTTTTATCATAGTAATGCTTAGATTTGACCTTGGATTCTGCGATTTTTTGTTTGACAACATCAGGGGGCGGTACTTGTGGTATAAGGTTTTCCCTTACAGTGGGAAGGATAGAACGAAGTTGTCGTGATTGGACTAACTGCGCTGGACTGAAATTTCCTATATCAGCGAGAGGAGTAGAACGATATTCTAAAAATCCTATTCTCGGATCAGAATTATCATCTTTTGCCTTTTTAAGTATACGTTTGGCAACTTTAACCATCGCCTCAGCCAAACCATTTGTTTGGTTATGATATGGACTACATTTTACATGTACAAAATCCCATGACCTTGAAAACTCCTCAAATTCTTGACTAGAAAAACATGGACCCCCATCAGTGACTATTTTCTCACATATGCCCCAATGTGACATGATATCTTTCATGTGGGAAATAACAGTTGAACTTTTTATGTTCGAAAGTTCATGAACTATGGGATACCTAGAATAGTAATCGGACATGACCATGAAATTTTTCTCATTAAGTGAGAACAAGTCACACCTTGCAATTTGAAACGGATAGTCTGGGATTTCAGAGCTGATTAATGGCTCCTTCTGTTGCGATGACCTGCATGTATTCCAGACAAATTTGACATTGATTTACCATTTCAATTATATCATTTGAAATTCCCGGCCAAAACATTATTGACCTTGCTCACCTAAGACATTTTTGCGCACCCAGATGACTGGAATGCAGCACCTTTAACATTTCAGATCTGAGTGACCAGGGCATAACGATTTTTTCTCCTTTCATTATTAAACCATTAACCTCAGATAACTCATCCCTATAGTTCCAAAAGGCAGCAATTAACTGATGACAAGCCTTTTTGTACTTAGGCCAACCAAACTTTATTGTTTGTTGTAATGTACATAATTGTTCATCTTGTTTTGTTTGTAACCTGATTTCCTCAAGTTTTCTATCTGACACGGGTAAAGATGAGATAACCATGCAAACGTGTGCCTCAATACCCTCATTAAGTTCTGGGCTTGTTTCCGGACTGGCGTTTCTGCTAAGTCCATCTGCTAATGGGATTTTCTTACCGGACATGTGACGAAACTGAAACCTATATGGAGTTAATTTCAAGACTAAACGCTGCAACCTAGCAGGTATTGAATGCATAGGCTTTTTCAGCAATCCCTGTATAGGGAGATGGTCATTTTCTACAATGACATCACGGCCATAGCAGTACTGATGAAATTTCGTAAATCCAAAGACAATAGATAATAATTCTTTAGAAATTTTACCCATATTCCTCTGTGATTGAGTTAAGCTACGGGACGCAAATGCTATGGGACGTTTTTCCTGAAGGATTACTGCCCCTAAAGATTTGGAAGAAGAATCAACTTGCAATGTCAAGGATTTGTTTGGGTCATAATAAGCTAAACATGTGTCCTTACAAATGACTTCTTTCATTTTTTCAAAGGAATCACTTTGAGGCTTTTGCCACGTGAATATTGTGTCCTTATGCAATAACTCTCTCATAGGAGCGGTAATCTCTGATAAATTGTCAGAGACATAACGACTGAGATAATTAACCATGCCTAATACCACCTGTAGTTCACTTTTTGATGTGGGTGGTCTCATATCCTTAATGGCCTCAATTTTGGCGGGATCGGCCTTTAAGCCTTCTGCAGTTAACACGTGACCAAAATAACTAATCTCGGTGAGACCTACTTCCAACTTTCTGGAATTGAAACGAATGCCTTTGTTCAAAGCACGTTCAAGGACAGCTACTAAATTTCGGTCATGACTTTCCCTCGTGGAACCCCATACACAAATATCATCAACAATTGTAGCTACCCCTTCGAGACCTATCAGTGCCTCTTCAAGGGCGCGAACCAAAAAATCACCTGATACGTTTAATCCGTATGGACATCGAAGATACCTGAAGACCCCCAATGGACTGTTAAATGCAGTCACATATGACGACTCTTCAGATAATTGTATTGACCAGTAAGCACTAGTTAAGTCCAATTTAGTGAAATACTTTGCATTACCAAACTTATGTAATACGTCATCAAGTGTTTTGAGCGGGTAGGGTGTACGCTTAATTGCACTATTAAGCGAACGAGGGTCTAAACAAAGACGTATATCGCCATTACTTTTTTCAGTAACAACTAAATTATTACACCATTCAGTGGGTGTTGAAATCTTAGCAATTACCCCCATTTTTTCCATTCGTGTAAGTTCCTGTTTCACTTTATCTTGTAAAGCAACTGGAATCCTACGGGGAGGATGAACAACTGGTGTAGCATTTGAGTCAACATGAATGTTACATTCCCCAGGGAGTAACCCTATGCCATCAAAAACCTGGGCATAATCCGTCAAAAGGGACTCTTTAGTAAGAAATGCCTCTTTGTTTCTATGATTATAATCATTTTGTGTACAGAATGAGCGAATTCTATGAGCTTAAAGCCCAAGCACGACTCGCAACCTAATAGTGGTGGGGATTTCGTGTCTACGACATGAAACGTGACATTTTTTGCTTGACCTGAAACAGCATGAGAACAAGGGAGAGTGATTTGCCCTTTGCTATGCAAGGAATTGCCATTGTAGGCGGTCAATTTAGATGTGGCTTTTCAAGTGGTGCCTTGATTCCTAAACCTTGAAGGTAGATAATGGCAAAATGTTTACCTGAGAGCCAGTGTCTAACTCATTTGCACAGCCTTTTTACTATTTCCAATTAATATTTCTGTAAAACATCTGTCCATTTTTTACTGTTACACAGTCAAGACTGTCCACATTTTCTACACAGTCAATGTATAATTCAGAACTTAAATTTGAAATTTCATTCACTGTTCTAGATTTACAAACATTGCTCCAGTGGTACCATTTTTTACAATTGTTACAGTGTGTGCCTTTTTCTGGACAACGCTGCTTGTCAGTATGTTGATTTCCACACCTGTTACATTTTGTACTGTGTGAACGTTCCCCAATGCGACCTGGATTGCTTGATGTTTCTGTATATCGACCTGAATTCATCGATGAAGGGTTCCGAGACGGACGACCTTGGATGCCCGATGAACGGCTAGGCATCCGTCCCTTCGGTCTTGATACTTCATGTACCGGAGCACTTTCTTGGACGTTATTGAACATTTTTATTTGAGATGCAGCATATTCAAATTCTTGGCACAGTTTTGTTGCCTTGTCTAATTTCAGATCTTTCCCTACTTGCAAAAGCCTTTCTCTCAATTTCGTGGATGACACACCAAATATAATTCTATCTCTGATCATGTCATCTTTCATTGTTCCAAAATCACACTCTGCAGCCTTGTTTTTTATTATTGTGATGAATTGTTCCATAGTTTTTTCGCCTTGTGTGATATTATTGAATTGATAGCGGCTAAATACTGGGTTAATTATGGGAGCGATATGTTCTCGGACTCTTTGGAAGATCTTTTTTGTTTCTTTTCTATCTGCATTAGATAAATTGGCGGCTCTATATATTTCTCTTCCCTTGGCACCCATATAAAGCAATAGCATTGTAACATGGACATCTTCCTCTTGCTCTTTCAAGGGTCCTTTAAATACTAATTCACAGTGCTCTTGAAATTTTGCGAATTCTTCTACAAGATTGGTTGATGTCCAGTCCATTTGAGGTTGCGGGATACCACTTAAATTCATTTTTTTTATAATATTCCAGCACTTAAGGAAATGTTAATGTAATATTCCAACAAGAAGGAATTATAGTTTATGTCTGTCCTTTTTTTTAAAGAATGTTTAGCACATTTATTAATATTCCGTCATTAGGAATGATTTTCCTTTTAATATAATATTCTTTCCTTAGAAAACTATTTAAAATATTCCGTCTTTAAGAATTATTATCTTTCCACTTCTGACACCATGTTATGTCATGGGTTTATGAACGACATAAATATATATGTGCTCTAACTACGTTTATTATCTAAACTATATTATATGATACATGTGTTTACATATCAGTGTCCGCGATGGTAGTATATTAAGATCTAGGGAACTCTCTATTATAAAGGAGCTGTACGCACCTAGAGTATCATGTTACAGTTTACTCATCATGCTACAGTGACTATCGCACAGTTAACACAAATGTTCAGTAAATCTATTACTCCTTCGTCAATTTTGTTATGATCATATCAGATATGCAGCTTTACTTAATATTTTCAAATCTCGTCTCAAAGAAATGTTTACTAAATATTTTCTATACGGAGATCGAAGTTTATCTGTTTACCATGCATGTATTAGAAACGAATGTAGTAATCTTAAAGCGGATCTTTATAAAAATCATTTACGAGATAACTCATTCTGTAGTTACTGTGCATCCAAATTCGAAGATGCCGAACATTACTTTTTCCCAAGTTCCCAAATATAACGAAATACGAGTGCAGTTATTCCATTCAACCGCAGCTTCCATCCTTAGAGCGTAAAAACCCTTTTGTTTGGAAAAGAATCTCTTTCTGATGAGAATAATTAATTTATGTTATACTATTACCACAGTACATGTTCCTCCTTGTTAATTTGATAATAACTGTACTAAATTACAAATGGCAACATCTCAGCAAAAGATTGTCCAGGTAATTTTCCAGTGAGTAATTTTAAACATTTTTTTTAAACCAGAAACAAGATATACAAAAACTAGAAATGTGTCAATCGATTTATTTTATGTGTCAAGGTCAAATTTTTTTCGACTACATGTGCCCAAGTTGAAAACTAATAATCTTTTATTAAGTAAAGGGCAAATACTACAAATACTTAATAAATCCACAAGGAAAACCCCAAGGTGCATAAGTACACATGCTGACCAACATTCTTGTCAATTTTCAGTATTTTCAAATCTATTCTAAAATCACTATCATTATACCATCTAATGTGCAAAATAAGCAAAACGTAGTTCATCTTTGGCGAATGATAAATTTTTGAAAACGTTTGATGTTTTTATACCTGTTGTAGGAATGTCTCGGAACACTCTTTAAAATAACAACCAGATACCATCTATGCCCATGACATATTGTTGCTCCATGTTCAAAAGAAATATCAGACATTGAATATAATAAATCAATACAAGCTATCGTACACATGTGGATTTTTTTTTCTAATTCACTTCAATTCAATTTTCTCATTTTTTTACACAATATTAATCAAGCAGTAAAACTAACTTTTGTTATTGTTTTGCAGAGAATTGCATGGAGACATACCTTTAGGTTAACCTTGTAATTTTACTGATAGAAATGCAACTCTCTTGGGTAAATAATGGGAAAATGAAACACAAACAATAAAGATTTTAATTCAACACTTTTTATTTTAACATGTGAAAAAATAAATTCAATAAAAATGAAAATATAGATAAATGAAACACAAACAATGAAATTTTTAATTCAACATTTTTATTTAAACATTAGAAAAAGAAGTGAAAAAAAAACAATTACAAAAAGGTAAAACAAAAAATGAAAAATATATTAAATGACTTGAAATAATGAAAATGAAACTAGATATATGTCCATAGGACACTGATGCCCCTACTTCATTTGATTTTCACTGTGGCATATTTGTCACTGTGAACTTGACTTTTTGATCTTCAAATCAGTACAGCCCATCTACTGGTCATTGGTTATGCAACAGAAACCACGGGTTTTTCCACCAGACAAGGATAACTTGATGTACATACAGACAGACAGACTAATTTTATCACAGTATGCTCCCACTTTTTAAATAAGGGCACAGCAATGAAGTTTTAATATTAACATTTAAAATAAACATGATATACAAAAAATACAAGAGCACTAATATCCGTAAGACCTACAATATTGTGCTTGACTTAAATCAAGATTGTCTGAAAATGCAATGTGATATCATCTATTTGATCTTTCAAAACCTTAAAAGGCAATTAAAAAGCCCACAAAGGCTAAAATTATGCTAGAGTTATGTCTCATAGACAGTAACCTAAAATTAAATATAGAATAATTTAAAAATCATGTAAAAATATATCTAGTTGTTGTAAAATAATTTAACAAGTTATTCTTTAAATATACAAAGGGACATAATTCACCAACAATTCACGCTAGAGTTATGAGTCTTGGTCAGTGAGCTTTGTTTATAAGCATGTATACAGAATGTTTCAAGTGACCTGAAGGTTGAGAAGAGTAGCATTGCCTATAATTATTGAAAACTTATGAAAATACAAAAATGTATACAAATGAAAAGCAGTCAAGCTATCAATACAAAAAACAAGTTTTCAAAATTTTGCAAATATTTTTTCGTCATGTGTCGTCACGCCACGGATGCCCCCACATGCAGCCAAAATTTCAGATATAATTCCAAATTTGTTTGCACAAATTATTTTTTTCATTTTAAGTTCAAAGCCCTTAAAACTATTCATTGTAAACATAAGCCAAAGTTAAAGGCACTGAAACTATGCAGTGTTAACCTTTTGTAAATTGAATATTACATATTTGTAGCCAAAATAACGGGTACATTCATTTCCACAAAAGTATTATAGCTGAAACTGAAAATTCAAAATTTCCAACATACAAGAAAGATTACTTTGTCCAAAATCATTGAACCACGACCAAATTCAAACTTAAACTGCTTATTCCTAAAATGCATCTTTATGTGAAATTTGAGTTGAATGTGTACAACCATTAGGGAGATAATGAACGGAAACTGAAAAATTTCTGATTTTTTTTTCAAATTTCAAGAGGGATAACTCTGTCAGCTATCATCAAACCATGACCGAATTCGAAATTGACCAATGCATTCTTATGACATATCCATATCTTTAATTTGAGTTGTATACAAATGCCTAACTGTTGGGGAGATAATGAATTGGAACTGAAAATTTCCTCTTTTTTTAAGTTAAAGGGGCATAACTCTCCCAAAAATCATCGAACCATGACCAAATTTGAACTTGACCTGCTCATTTCTTTGACATATCCATATGTAAAATTTGAGTTGAATGTGTAATACCCTAGAGGAGATAATGACAAAATGTGGGTTTTCCATGTTTGGGCTTTGTGACCTAGTTTTTAACCCAAGATGACAAATACAAATCACAATCTTTCTGACAACTTTTCAGGATAATTTGGCTTGAAATGTACCCTGTTCTGTTAACAAGGTTTTCCATACTGGGCTTTGTGACCTAGTTTTTCATCCAAGATGACGAACATCCAAGCTTGAGCTATAAATCACAAACTTTTTTCCAGGATTATTTGGTAAAATGTAACCACTTTAGTGTTAACAAGGTTTTCTTCATATTTGGGCTGTGTGCCAATTTGCCAAAGGTAGACACTATTCAAACTAAAGCTAACAATCATCAGAAAAACATTTCTGACAAATTTCCAGGACATTTGGACTGAGTTTGTGTCCTGTTTAGTAAACCCTTTCCCTCATGAGCATATTGTGAAAAATGGCCGTTGTCATTGAAAAGCCTCCTGTTACAAGTTCAAACTGCTATGAAACTATGAAAAATGCTTCAATACTAATCAAACGTGGCACAAATGTTGACCGGACCATTGCCTTTGTAACGACATGCTCACTCTTAAATTTCCTATTACCATGGCAACAAAGGGACATCTCAAATTTTCTAAAAATAATTTTTTTGCCTTGATTTTTTTCCATCAAAATTTATTTCAAAGTGCTGCAACTTCTCAAGGGATTGAGATAGAGTCAAAGGCTTTTCAACGTTGGTTACACGGATTTTGGATAAAACCATGTATACTTGGTATAGCCACTAAATAGATGACTTTTTTCAATAAACCTTTTAATTGTATCAAAAAACATATACATGTAGGTGTTATCAACTCATAAAAACATTATGTCAGGTGAAAAATATTTTTGTATTGAAAAATGACTCATGATTTGAGTCAAATTCGCAATGTTTATTACATGTAATGTTAAGTCATTTGTTATCAATTTTATTTGTTGTCTGGATCTTAATTTAGATACTGGGAATTAGATCAAGCAATAAACACTTTACTAAAGAATGAATAATCACTATATAATTTAGACAACAAGATTTTTAAGTCGATCTTTCATTCTATTCAGTGAAAAAATTATATTTTTTATTCTTTTAGTTTAGTTTAAACCAAAATCAAAATTTAATTTAACTATTTTGTACCTTTGTTAAGATTTTGTTCCCATGCTTTGTTTTGGATATGTTAAGATTGAATCATGTTTTATTTGTAAAAAGATGCATTTTTAGATAGCTTTAAACAATTAAAGTTTTAACATAGATTTTTTTAAACTCACCTGAGCACAAAGTGCTTAGAGGTGAGCTATTTGTGATGGAATGTTGTCAGTTGTTATCCACAATTTTCTTCAAACAACATCACCTCCTTAACTACCAGATGCATTTTTGAAAAACTCATTGGGTGACCTTCAAAAGTTATATGATTGGTTCCTGTCACATACACTATTACATGCAGGTCACCCGAGGTAGAAATAGACATTAAAAGTGAAATCTTAAACAAAAAATTGCTCCGGACCTCATAAACTAAAATGCCAAGATCAAAAATATTTGGCATGTAGCATCACCTAATAGTCTCTACAAAAGTTGTATAAATCGTTCATATTGTGTCAAAATTTGCTCTACACTGTGGGTTACTAAGCTTACAAAGACTTGCATAGATAAATGCATAATAATTGGAAATAATCTTTAAAATCTTTGATATTTGGCATGGTGTATGCCATGTTGATCTCTGAATCAACAAAAAATGACCCTTCCCAGAGTTACCAAGTTACCTACTGCATCAAAGAATTATGATCTATTTTAAAGCAATGAATCTTAGGTGAGTGCTCTAGGGCCAACATGACTCTCTTGTATAAAAAGTAACATTTTTAAATAATTTTTAGCTCAACATTTTAAAGAAAAAAGCAGAGCTCTTGTCATGACCAACTTGTCAGTGTCAGCCTTGGTAAACCTTTTTGGTTAAAATTTCAATAATGGTTATTAACTTGAATACCAATAATTCTCAAACATTAATGAATGCAAGTTGGTGAGTTCCATATTTTTCATATACTATCAATGCTATTCAATTAAAATTTGGTATACATTTTCATATCAAAATATGACACCACACACCATTTCATAAACATAAATTAATATTTTGTAAAATATGCCCTTTTTTGAAATAGATGTTTTTTCATTGGTTAATCATTCTTGTTCAGATTCATGTCTCAAAAAATACTTTAAATTTGGAAAGTATTTTTTACTTTCAAAAATGGAATGTGTTTGTAAAGGATAAATAGCCATGAAAGACCTTTTTTTTTAAAAAAAAATCCCAATTTTGTATCATTTCATTCTTTTCCTTATTTTCTCATAAACCCTCATAGATATTCGCTTCTAACTGGTATTTTTTGTTTGTTTCCAAGGGCAGGTAATTCTGCAGTTTTTAAGAATTATGCCCCTATATGTGTACCTTCTTTGCTTTTATGTTCTCTCCATAACTGAGAAAAGTGGAGCATGGTGCTTCTGTGGCAGCTAAAAGACTAACTAAATAGTTATATTTTTATTGTTTTAATTGTGTATACTCATATGCACATATTATTGTTTATTCATTTCATATTTTAATCTAAACATGTCAGTTACAAACTGATAAAAATGTCTTTCATTTACTAAAAACTGTTCTTGATTCATCAATTTTAAAGGTTTACTTTCGAAAAGTATTAAATTTTAACAAGAATTTTAACCATAACTTATCACTTTTATTTTTACTTTAAACCCCATTATGCCTTAAAAATGCTGTTATTTTTATTATGCCCCCCTTCGAAGAAGAGGGGGTATATTGTTTTGCTAATGTCGGTCTGTCTGTCGGTCTGTCCGTCAGTAGACCACATGGTTTCTGCTGATTATCTTGAAAAGTGTTTACCACAAAGTCTTCATATTTCACATAGTGATTGGTCATAATTAGTAGATGATCCCTATTGATTTTGGGGTCATTAGGTCAAAGGTCAAGGTCACAGGGGCTTTTAATGTAAAAATGGTTTCCGCTGATTATCTTGCTGAATGGTCATCAATAGTAGATGACCCCTATTGATTTTTGGGTCACCAGTGAGCAAGTGACCGATGAACAATCCGTAATGATTTCTTAATTAACAGTGAAAGATAAATAAGAATTAGATTAACTCTATAATTATGTCTGTGACCACTATATCAGATAAGGAGATGCTAAAATCAACTACATTGTATATGTTATAATGTTGGAATATATTAATTTCTGAGATTTTGGGTGATTTTAAACTGAAAGTATTCAATGCCATAACTAAAATTTTATCATTTTTTGTTGTTCATTATCAATAACTCACAAATAAAAATCTATTATTATGTTGTGTAATAGCTAGGGTCTTATTTCAGGCTAGCTTACTTTTAAGTTAATTTTGACTGTAAGATAATGGTGGCATTTTATCAAAACAGGCTTATTATTGAGACTTGCTTGTTATTGAATTTTTAGGGTATATGTATACATGCATATATTTTAAAAGGTGAGAAATATTCATAATGTGTAAAAAACTAAAAATAAAACTATTATTTTAAAAAAATTCAATGATAGGTAAAAATGTAAAATGACAAGTACATACATGTAGCAATATTTCACTTTGAAAAAAAAATTAAGTACATTTAAATATTACTGTAAATTTTAAAAAATGTATTATTATATCAAGTTTATAAGTTATTGCAGTGTTCAAGAATTTAATTATTGTTAAAAAATATTGTTTTAAATTGAAAATTTCTCATAATATAAAGTTTATGTATTTATTTATTAGTTACTGTTTTTATTTTTTCATTGTTTTGTACATGTATGATTTAACCAATTGATGCACCATATCAGTATAGGTAGACTTGCTTTAATAGTTTTATCATAACATATTTTTTGGTGTCTTCATGAGGGTTGATTGATTAATGATTTTTAACAAATGACAATATTTCTGTATTAGTTGAACGCGTTGTCTTTCATAACTTTTAGAAATGACTATGACTGTTAAAATTGTTTAAAACATACTATTATAATTATGTACTTTTTCCTTATTCGTAAAAGCATACCATTACATAATCAGTTTCCCTATAACTATCAAAGTTGTTAGTTATTTTTATTACCCATTAAAGGTAGATTAGAGGAGGCATATAATAAAGAGTATGTCATTTTCACATTGCTTCTCTACTGTCACCTTGAATGACTTCGAATCTATACCTCTTAATCAATATTTTGATAAAAAGCTTTTGTTTGTCAATTAAACAGAAGTCTGAACTGAATATTTGAATTGTATCAGGTTCATTAGACTTGGTACGGATTATTTCTTTAAAGTTTGATGAAATTGCTCCAGTGGTTACTGCATGTGGAGCTTCTTATTAGCTGGTAACACAAAAACCAAACACCTAATTTTTTGATGGGCCATAACTCTGCCCATTCAACTAGAAACCAATGTTATATGTGCAAGTTCTTGAGAATCTGATCAATCCTGTAAAGTTTCACTGAAATTGCATTAAAATAGTAGTATAAGAGGAGTAGTCTGGACAAACTTAAAAAAAATCATTAAAGGGCCAGAACTCTGACAAAATCATTGAACCGGAAACTACCCGCGATATGCACAACTAGACTTGGTACTGATGATTCCTGCAAAAGTTGGATGAAATTGCACGAGTAGTTTTTGAGAAGTAGTCCAGATTAGTTTTGTGAGAGACGGACACTCAGACAGATGATGGAGAAGTGACCTTTATATTTCGCCACTAGTCTATAGGGGCGACATCAAAGAACCGTTTTATCTAAAATGATTAGATATCAATCTGAAGAAATGCTGTGGCAGTTTTAAAGCCAGAATTAATACATGGGCAGAGTTTGGTTGAAAAAAAGACAATTGCTAATTGTAGGCGAATGTGATATAATTTATTTAAGAAACTAACTCTTTATTCTTTTCTTGTAAAAATGGAAAATTTCGTAAATGTCTTGAAGCATGTATACATTTTACCTTTTAATATGATAGGTCTGTGATTAACAGCGAATTTGAATGAAATTGAGACACTTACGTTCAATTCTACACCACACTTTCACCGAAATGATAATAACTATGTGACTATCGCACGGTGAACACAAATATTCACGAAATCTATTACTCCTTTGTCAATTTAGTTATGACCATATCAGACATGCAGCTTTACGTAACATTTTCAAATCTCGTCTCGGAGAAATGTTAACTAAATATTTTCTGTACAGAGATCAAAGTTTATCTGTTTACCATGCACGTATTAGAAACAAATTTAGTAATCTTTATGCGGATCTTTATAAAAATCATTTACGAGATAACTCATTCTGTAGTTATTGTGCATCCAATATTGAAGATGCCGAACATTACTTTTTGAAAAGTTCCCAAATATAACGATATAAGAGTGCAGTTATTCCGTTCAACCGCAACTTCAATCCTTCGAGCGTAAAAACCCTTTTGTTTGGAAAAGAATCTCTTTCTGATGAGAATAATTAATCCATGTTTTACTATTACCACGGTACATGTTCTTCCTTGTTAATTTGATGATAACTGAACTAAATTACAAATGGCAACATCTCAGCAAAAGATTGTTCAGGTAATTTTCCAGTGAGTAATTTTAAACATTTTTTTTTAAACCAGAAACAAGATATACAAAAACTAGAAATGTGTCCATAGGACACGGGTGCCCCCACACTCCACCGATTTATCTTATATGTGTCTAGGTCAAATTTTTTTTTGACTTCATGTGCCCAAGTTGAAAACTAATTATCTTTTATTAAGTAAAGGGCAAATACTACAAATACTGAATAAATCCACAAGGAAAACCCCAAGGTGCATAAGTACATATGCTGACCAACATTCTTGTAAATTTTCAGCATTTTAAAATCTATTCTAAAGTCACTATCATTATACCATCTAAAGTGAAAAATAAGCAAAACGTAGTTCATCTTTGGCAAATAATTAATTTTTGAAAACGTTTGATGTTTTTTAACTGTTGTAGGAATGTCTCGGAACACTCTTTAAAATAACAACCAGATATTTATATGTAAACAGATACCATCTATGCCCATGACATATTGTTGCTCCATGTTCAAAAGAAATATCAGACATGGAATATAATAAATCAATACAAGCTATCGTACACATGATTCAATTTTCTCAATTTTTTACACTATATTAATCAAGCAGTAAAACTAACTTTTGTTATTGTAATGCAGAGAATCGCATGGAGATATACCTTAATTTAGGTTTACCTTGTAATTTTACTGACAGAAATGCAACTCTCATGGGTAAATATTTGAAAAATGAAACACAAACAATTCAGATTTTAATTCAACACTTTTTATTTTAACATGTGAAAAAATAAATTCAATAAAAATGAAAATATAGATAAATGAAACACAAACAATGACATTTTTAATTCAACATTTTTATTTAAACATTAGAAAAAGAAGTGAAAAAAAAACAATTACAAAAAGGTAAAACAAAAAATGAAAAATATATTAAATGACTTGAAATTAATAATGAAAATGAAACTAGAAATATGTCCATAGGACACTGATGCCCCTACTTCATTTGATTTTCACTGTGGCATTTTTGTCACAGTGAACTTGACTTTTTGATCTTCAAATCAGTACAGCCCATCTACTGGTCATTGGTAATGCAACAGAAACCACGGGTTTTTCCACCAGACAAGGATAACTTGATGTACACACAGACAGACATACAGACTAATTTTATCACAGTATGCTCCCACTTTTTAAATTAGGGCACAGCAATGAAGTTTTTAAATTAACATTTAAAATAAACATGATATACAAAATTACAAGAGCACTAATATCTGTAAGACCTACTATATTGTGCTTGACTAAAATCAAGATTGTCTGAAAATTCAATGTGATATCATTTTTTTGATCTTTCAATACCTTAAAAGGCAATTAAAAAGCCCACACAGGCTAAAATTATGCTAGAGTTATGTCTCATAGACAGTACCCTAAAATTAAATATAGAATAATTTAAAAATCATGTAAAAAATATTTCTAGTTGTTGTAAAATAATTTAACAAGGTATTCTTTAAATATACAAAGGGACATAATTCACAAACAATTCATGCTAGAGTTATGAGTCTTGGTCAGTGAGTTTTGTTAATAAGCATGTATACAGAATGTTTTAAGTGACCTGAAGGTTGAGAAGAGTAGCATAGCCTATAAATATTGAAAAATTATGAAAATACAAAAATATATACAAATAAAAGCAGTCAAGCTATCAATACAAAAAACAAGTTTTCAAAATTCTGCAAATATTTTTTTCAAAAACTAGAAATGTGTCGTCACGCCACGGATTCCCCCACATTCAGCCAAAATTTCAGATGTTATAATATTTAGTTCCAAACAAATACATATGTGTAGCCAAAATAACGGGTACATTCATTTCCACAAAAGTATGATAGCTGAAACTGAAAATTCAAAATTTCCAACATACAAGAAAGATAACTTTGTCCAAAATCATTGAACCAAGACCAAATTCAAACTTGAACTGCTTATTCCTAAGATGCATCTTTATGTGAAATTTGAGTTGAATGTGTATAACCATTGAGGAGAAACTGAAAAATTTCTGATTTTTTTTTTCAAATTTCAAGAGGGATAACTCTGTCAGCTATCATCAAACCATGACCAAATTCGAAATTGACCAATGCATTCTTATGACATATCCATATGTTTAATTTGAGTTGTATACATATGCATAACTGTTGGGGAGATAATGAATGGGAACTGAAAATTTCCTCTTTTTTTAAGTTAAAGGGGCATAACTCTCCCAAAAATCACCAAACCATGACCAAATTTGAACTTGACCTGCTCATTTCTTTGACATATCCATATGTAAAATTTGAGTTGAATGTGTAATACCCTAGAGGAGATAATGACAAAATGTGGCTTTCTTTAGGGATTCTGTATTTATCTATTTTCCATGTTTGGGCTTTGTGACCTAGTTTTTAAACCAAGATGACAAATACAAATCACAATCTTTCTGACAACTTTTCAGGATAATTTGGCTTGAAATGTACCCTGTTCTGTTAACAAGGTTTTCCATATTGGGCATTGTGACCTAGTTTTTCATCCAAGATGACGAACATCCAAGCTTGAGCTATAAATCACAAACTTTTTTCCAGGATTATTTGGTAAAATTTAACGACTTTAGTGTTAACAAGGTTTTCTTCATATTTGGGCTGTGTGCCAATTTGCCAAAGGTAGATACTATTCAAACTAAAGCTAAAAATCATCAGAAAAACATTTCTGACAAATTTCCAGGACATTTGGACTGAGTATGTGTCCTGTTTAGTTAACCCTTTCCCTCATGAGCATATTGTGAAAAATGGCCGTTGTCATTGAAGAGCCTCCTCTTACAAGTTCAAACTGCTATGAAACTATGAAAAATGCTTCAATAGTTATCAAACTTGGCACAAATGTTGACTGGACCATTGCCTTTGTAACGACATGCTCAGTCTTAAATTTCCTATTACCATGGCAACGAAGGGACATCTCAAAATTGCTAAAAATAATTTTTTTGCCTTGATTTTTTTCCATTAAAATTTATTTCAAAGAACTGCAACTTCTCAAGGGATTGAGATAGAGTCAAAGGCTTTTCAACGTTGGTTACACGTTACCTAATGATCGACCTGGGGTCATTTTTAGCCTCTCACAAGTCCAAAAATTTCTTGGCGATAAGAGGGACTACCGCCCCCTTTCAAAACCCCAAACACAAGGGGGCACATTCCCCTTCTGGCCACCCCCCTGATGTATCTTTTGGATGGGGGCGGCGCCGAAAAAGTGCTCACATTTTTAACAACATTTCTCAAACGAAAACATGTGTTTGGGGCCAAAATAGGACATTTTTCCACTCTAAAAAGAGGGGATGGGGGTCGAAAGTGCGTTGTTTTGCGTATATATGAGGTAAAGGGTTAACAAGGTTTTCCATAAATTGGCTCTGTGATCTTTTTTGATTGACTAATAGAGTGTTACCATACTTAGTGTGGACAGACAATAGACAATCTTATTTATCCTAAAAGCTTCCCTGAGCCAATGGTTCAGGTGAGCTAAAATTAAAGAACATCATAATATAGTTTTGCACTTTTCATTTTTCAATTAATTAATATCCTCCAGTAATAGTTTGTTTAGATAAATTGAGCACTTATAATAAATGTGACACCAGTTTGGTGCACTCTCTCCAGGAATAATATATAATAAAAAATCTGTCCATCAGTAATTATATATCCACACTTGAATTGAAACACATGTCTTCCTGGAAATAAACAACTTACAAACATGACTGAATGAAACCTACTGGTGAGGCAAAAGCAAATAAAATGGGTGATGCACTCTCGGTATAACCCCACTTTCACATAAACGGATGAGATCACTGAATTTTATCTCTACTTATAGGATTCCCATCTTCCCGTAGAATTTCAAGCTTAATGTTTCCTGGTCTTGGAAAATCTTTTGACCGCAGTCTGTTATATAGATCAACACACTTTATAGGCCTACAGTAGTCAGTTTGGTATATGAAAAGATTTAGTGAATCAGACATGAATTTAAGGGTCTTCATACCATGCCAGTCAACTTTTTCATTATCTGTATTGATTGTGAAATTTTTCAATTGATTTCTCAAACCCTTAAAATCAATGAAATCTGAGAGACTCATTTCGTTAACCTGGCAAGGTTTAGAGCTTCTGGCTGCTATTGTTGCCGCCCACTGAGGGGTTGTTAAAGTAACACATTCCTGGAGGATGCTTCAACTACAGCATGAATGCTATCTGCCTCATTTTGGGTATGACCTTTAATAAAGGTAATTGTGGTCAATAGCAGATTAAACTTTTGCAGGCAATACCATTACATTGAAACATAGTGCTTATTTTTATTTTGGGCTGCACAATTATCAGAATAAAAAATGACTTTTTTTGCCTTCCTTACATTTTGTTTGAATGAAGTCAAACAGACAGGATGATATTTCACATGCTCCCCTACTTGCTATAGTTTTATTCCAAACATAACAATAACCTTGCTTGGATCCAAAATCATAAATTGTAAAATGAAATGTGCAAATACGCCTCTTGTAGTAGAGAAAAGGTTCATTTGAACTGTGTGATGTAATAAGCAACACCTCTTCCAAATCAAAACATGCCACAACTAGATCATCATACTTTAAAGCCAACCCTTTATCTGCATTTTTGTTCTCTCTTGCCTTTTCCTTGTTAAATATATGATAGTCAATTGTTTTTTTTGCATTTCTGACTGAAAATTAATTTTTAAAGTATTTTTGTATGAAACACAGAAATCACACCTATCTTTTATTTTTGTATGGAAAGCAAGATATAATATTGTACTCTGTATCAAACACCTTTCAGTAAAAACTCAAAGTAACAGGCATAACACCCTCACAATAACGTTTCTCTATATACAAAGTCTACATTTTCTTGAAATTAAGATGAGCTGGTAAGTATGACCTACTAGTATCCCTACGACAATAATGGCTCTCTACGCATTGAAAGGATTCGATATGTCTTCTGACTTTTTCTAACATATGATCTGGTACTTTGTTTTTTTTTCTGTTAACATGCTTACCTCTCATGTCATCTTCACACACACCAGAGTTTTGTTCCTTCTTACAAGCTGTTTTCACCATAGTTTCTGACACACTTAATGTATGAAGAAAAAAGGTTTTACAGGCCTTAATTTGTCCTTTCTCTTTCGAAGGCAAAGTCCATATTACACGGTAAGCACGGTTTCTGAAGGAGGTCTGATTTATTTTTGATAATTTAGGTTTATAAGATGCATACTTACATAAAAATTGCCACTTCTTGGATTTGTCACTAAGCCTCCAAAAGGAATGGAATATATTCTCCCTGTCAGTTTGTGAGAAGTGCGCTTTGCAATGGTAGCGACAACGTAGACCACATCCTGGTTTCATTACTTTTGCACCATTCAACTTACCTGTAGACAATGACAAATAGCTTTTACCTTCATTTTTGCGTCTTTTCGCAATATTTCTTTTCCAACAGGCCATGGTTCTTATCCTCTTTCTCCCTCTCCCCCCTTTTTGGTCTCTCATCTGTGTCAACATTTTGCTCTATTCGGGATACCTGTGTGATCTCAGTGTCAGTTATACTGTGCTCCTCTTAGTTCACGGTACTTAACACTTTAAAACAGTAAAGAACACAAACAATTAACTTACGCTACAAAAACTATCATAAGCTGTAACATTTAGGCATTTTGCTGCTATATGACACAAGGAAACAACAATATATTCAATCAAAATTAGTTTAAATTGGTCAGATGTACATCATATGTCGGTCATTAAACTCGCGGTAATAGTGTTTTATTTCAGTTCTTTCATGTTTCAGTTAAAATTTCTTTATGTTAATTTGCATTATTTTAAATATTAAAAGTATCTTCATTGTAACTCAAAATGTATTTTGTCAATAAACAAGAACATTTAGAAAATGATGATTGTTTCAGACGTATGCACAAATTTAACATTATATACTTTTGTTCTTTTTTGCAGACGTTTGTAAAATGTTGTTCTGTTTTACGTAAAAATCTATAGATTTAAAATATTTTGCACAAAAACTTTGTTGTTAAGGTATTTGAATAAAATATGTAAATTCTGACCAATTTTAACACTGGTCACATGAAAATATGCCATTACCGCGAGATAAGTGATGACGCGGAATTAGTGATGTGGAGTATAATCTGTGTTTTAGTTTTATTAATGGGATATCATCATCATCATCATCATCATCACCACCACCATCATCATCATCATCACTATCATCATCATCATAATTATCATTAAGATATACATAATCTGGTTCCATAAGATCATCATCATTAACAATATCATCAAACACATTTCACAAGTTATTCATTATGTTAAGTGTTTTGAGGCATAAATATCAATGAATATGCTATCATCACTAACTGTCTTTCTCTTTGTCCTTAACATGAGAAATTTCTTTTTGTTGTTATGAAGATGTGTTTATGTCATTTATTTATGTAGACAGTCTAGTATTTTATACGGGCTCTATATACTGTGTCTAACACATTTGCATTATTTGGTACTAACACCAATTAAAATACAAATTGCTCTTTTTTCAACAACTTAATTAGAATGTGATCGTTTAGATGATGTCCATGACAAATTCTTTGAAAGTAAGACTGTTCACTAGAATGTCATTTATGTGTCATCTGATCAAAAGAATGTCAAATATGCACGAATGCAAATAAATTACCACATTTTCATAGAAAAGACCATTTTCATAGAAAAGACATAAATAAGTTTTCCTTGCATTCTAATTCAAAGTCGGGTTTTCTGTCCCTTCACCAGCAGTTGCAATTTTGCTTTTTTTATTAATGTTCTCTTCTCCATGCGGAAACAAAAACACATTTCATAGAAAGTAAGAAAAACTTATCTGATATTATGATAGATTTTCTTCATTTATTACTAAAAAATATGGACTTAAAGGTATTACTTCTGCCTACATGAACACGACAAGATACTTCTGTGTGTTTAAATCAAAACCTACAAAAAACGCTACGGGAAGACGTTGCTTTTATAATAGAGGTAATGATAGTAATTTTAGCAGAAGCAAAATCAATGTCAACTGCCATAATATTATTCGTGGTAGTAGCAGTAGAAGTTAAAACGGTAGTACTGAAGCATAAGCAGGAGCAGTAGAAGCAGCAGCAGTAAAATTCGTGGAAGAAGTAGGAGAAGAATCAGTGACAAAAGCAGTATTGGTTTTAACAGCAGTAGTAGCAGAAGTTACAGTATCAGTAGACTAGTTCGGTAGTTGTAGGAAGAGCAATAGTATTATTTGTAGCAGTTGTACATGTGAAAGCAAAAGTAAAAGTCATAGCGGCAGAGAAGTAATGATAATTGTAGCAATAGTTAAAGAAATTAGTAGCAACAGTTACAGTGGTTATAGTAGCACAAGCACAATAACAGTACCAGAATAAGTAACGGTAATACATGTAGTAGCAGTAGTTAAAGTAGGAGAAGCAACGATAATAGGAGAAGTAGTAGTTGCAAAAATGTATAATAGAAATAGAAGTAAGGTAGAAGTAGCAGTAGCAGAAGAATTATAGAAGTAAGGTAGCAGAAAAAAATAGTAACACAAATGATTTATTTAGCGAATAATATAACAGCTATTCTGTATGAAGCCCATCTTATGCTGGTGAGGTCAGTATATAATTATGTACATGCAAACGATTTAAATTTTGGATTTTTCAGTGTTTAGTTAAATCTAATAGATTTACCAAAAGGTAATTTCTGAATTTGATGAATTTAGGAGTGCAGAAAACAGGCACTGCAGAAAAAGGTCATGTCGATTTTAATTTTCCATTTTACATTTCAGACTAGAATAATGATAAAACGGTTTGGATAGTTGAATTACTCTTACTTTATTGAATAAGAAAACCATTGAATGATATGAAACAGCCCGCACTTATTTTCAAGGTTGTTATTAAATAGCGTTATAAGTGGATCTTTAAAGTACATGCACATAGGTTCATATTTAAGTAGAACTTTTTACAATGGGTATAGTTTTTCAGTTGGTATGACGGTGTCTAATTGTAAAGTGTATGATCTTAAAATCGATAAGTTGTAAAAAAAAATAAGTTATTAAACACATTTGTGTAGTTCTTTGTTAATATTCAAGTTAAAACGTTGAGGAAAATGTTAGGTAATCGCTTCAGAAGAAAACTACTAAAAATAGTGTTCTTTATTCATATTTATGTGTTTCTATTCATATTCTATCTGATGTACAGTATGGATATCATGGATAATTCTGCAAGCAAACAAAAAGTTGTTAAACCACCTATAGAAGGATATGAAATAAGTAAAACATTGTACAATAAAAACGACATGAATAGAGCATCTAATTATATTAAATATAGGAATAAAACATTTAAACAGCAAAACGACATAATTAAAATGTTTTACTATCAAAGTGTTAGAAATAAATCGAAAGTGTACATTCCAAAACAAAAGATGTTTACACAAGGTGTAAATCATATGAAATATCGTGTTCAAATAGATTCAAATTTAGTTAAGCTAATTAATTGGACTAACCCAAAGTATCCAAAGGACGTGAAATATGTTATAGAAAATAAATATTTGTGCGCATCAGTAAGGAAATTGGCGGTTTTAGTTGTGGTGAATTCGGCAACAGATCATTTTGACCGCAGACAAGCTATCAGACTAACATGGACTAATGACAAATATTATTCACATCTTGGTACCGTAAGAGTTGTATTCCTTCTAGGTAAAAGCGCCAACCTTGCTGTACAAATGGGCATAGAAAAGGAAGCTGAAATTTCTAGAGATATACTGCAGGGAAATTTCATGGACACTTATTGTAATCTAACACATAAAGGTATCATGGGGTTAAAATGGATCACAGAACGTTGCCGAAATGCTCAAGTTATATTAAAAGTTGACGATGATTTTATGGTGAATATGTTCATTTATCTCCGTAAATTAAAAACGCTTCACGATAGGCAAGTTTATTGTGATTATCACCCTGATAAGATACCCCGAGAAGAAAACAATAAGTGGGTTGTCAGTGAAGATCATTTCAAGGGACAAACGCATTACAAACCATTCTGCAAAGGAAAATTTGTTAGTATGACGAATAGTATTATTCCATATTTATATGAATCGGCGACTAAAACTCCATTTTTCCCATATGATGATGTGCTATTATTTGGCTATGTGATACATAATGTTAAAACGATAAGAGTTAAATCTCTAAAAAGGACAGACATGACCACAACAAATTATATCGCAAGGAAGTGTTTAGATGTACGTAAATACAAGTGTACGAGATTTGTTATTGGTGCAGATAATGAAAGAGAAATGCGAATTACTTGGTACAAAATTTTAAAAAATTTTGGAAATGTAAAGTTTAGTCAAAATTCATCTGATGTTTATAAATGGCCATCATTCATAAAAAAATAACAACAGATACATGATCCAGATGTATTTATTTGAAACAAATTTTCACTTACAGTGAAAGTACCGAAGCGGAGTCTTAATTGCAGAGTCATGCTTTTTATTTTTGTTTTTTTTTTTGTTGTATTTGTTGTGTGTTTTTTTTTTTCTTCGTATTTTGTTGTTGTTTTGTTGTTGTTGTATCCAAAAATATGTAGGAAATACAAGTGTTTCTAGAAATACAACCGTTCTTAACAAGAAACAATTAAATATCTAAATATTTATAAATAAAAGTTTTACTGCAATGCCCTGCAGTATACTTGATGTTTCTAATTATAAAATATATGTAGTTGCTATGGAATTCATTGGTTACTCTTTAAAGTCAATGGTTGCTATTGAAATCACTGGCTGTAAAGGAAAGTCTGTGGTTTCTATGGAAATCACTGGTTGTTAAGGAAATTCAATGTTTGCTATTGAAACCATTTGTGGCTATAGTCCAATGGCTATAATTTGTACAAACTTTGTAGCAGTCCATTATACATTACGCAACAAATAAAAGTTCTAGCCATTGCCGTGGTCTTAGGGGCGGCCCCATATCACGTTCATAATTTCAACAAACAAAACCCACTGGAAGATGTTTCATTTCAAATATCTAAGTTGAGAAGTTGCTCTATCTTCAAATTTGTAACAGCTAATGAGACACCAACAATAAGTTTACATCTGTTTATTGTTTAGGTCACGTGAACTCGTGTATGGTCGAATAACTATCGTGAAGCGATCGTGTGTGGTCGTGTAGCAGCCGGGTAGTAGTCTAGTTATTTTAAACAATAGATCGAACAGAGGTCGAGTTGGTCGGGTTGCGATCGGATAATGCTCGAGTAGAAATCGAGATGATCGTGTACAGATCGGGTAAGAGATGTGTACCCGATGTATACCCGACCAAACTAGATCGTTACTAGATTTATTCTCGATCAACTACATCTTCTCCTCGATCACTATACGATCGCTTCTCGACCGCTTATCTACTCGATCGCTACTCGAATTTTTTTGACATGTCAAAAAAACTCGGGTAGGAAGCCCGAGCCATGCCGACCAAGGTAGACCGCTCAGACCTACCCCGATCCATATGCAGACCGAGCTTGACCGGTACCCGATCGCTTGATCGTGCTTGATCGAGTTGATCTGATCGGCGGTGAGAACACAGCATTAAGCACCAAGTCAGCAAGTGTTTTAGGCGGGGATGTAGTTTATAGTGATAAACAACCGACGGCTAACACACTATCATCACGGCGAAATTTAATGTGCTCTTATGAGCTAAAATTCATCATTATTATCATCTTAAATGTAGACTGAGACCTTAAAAAGTCGCCCCGTACATTCAATCAGAGATGTAATATTTCCGATCCTTGAAAATCGACATTATTGATGTGTTTGTGGCAATTTTCGTTATACTTTTCGGTATTTTTCTGATATTCCAACTTGAATTGTTGCCTGCTTCTTAAATGTGTCTTTTGATGTCTTATCTGTGATATCTACATGATACTGCTCAACAATCAATTCTGATTATGATATGCAGGTTTCATAACCTGTGATTCCCTTTCAAAATTCCATTTTGTTTAGTTCCGCCCATTGCTGTACAAGCTTTCTTAACTTGTGGACATACGCCGATTTTCATGGAATTGTATGAACACATCTGCGGACAATAACCTTCTGGTCTCTTAATCACTTTGATGAAAATCGATTTTTAACCGAATTGTCAGAGCAACCCTCTCTGGTCAGAAGTAGCATTAGTAGAAAATCAAGATAACTCTATAGATTTGTTCACTGATAAATTTTTGTCTGTCCTTGAAAAACATGCACCAACCAGAAAAAAACGAGTAAAGAAGGTCACCCAACCAAACTGGATTAATAAAAACATCCTCGATGCTATTAAAACAAAACACCAGTTTCATAGGGTTAATGACACATATAATTACAACATATGGAAACAATACGTTAAGTCTCTCATATATGATTCTAAGCGACAATATTACAATGATACTATCAATCAAAACAAACACAACCCAAAGAAATTATGGACTGGTCTAAATGAATTATCTGGTTACAAATCCAAGGTTCAAACACATTTTATTGATAATGATGATGGCAACCCGGTTTCTGACCCTTTAATCACTGCAAATTTATTCAACTTACAATTTGCGAATTTCCACCAATCCCATCATGCCATTAATCAGAAGGTTATGAAAATCCTGAGCTTGTTGAACTAAATGCATCTAAACTTCAGCATATACCCCCTTTCAAAATACCTAAAATAGAGCTCTCTTATGTGTTGAACCAATTAAACTCGATTGATATTACAAAGTCATGTGGGTCAGATGGTCTCAGTGCAAGGTTTCTAAAGTTATCGGCTCATATTATTGCTCCCATACTTACCACTATATTCAATAACAGTATTCTTAACAATACATTTCCTAAATCATTCAAAAATGCAAAAGTCATTCCTATACATAATCAAAGTGCTGCAGCACTGAATGCGACGGACATGCAACCGGAGAGACATTAATTAAGGCTTCTTTTAGAAAAAAAAAAAAAAAACAAAAAACAAAACACAAAATATATAACAGAGAAAATTTGTTCCATACAAGTTCGAGATTTGTAGAGCAATATATTTTGTGTCCCAAATTGATATAATTCAGATTTTCTACTTTCAAGCACTTATAAATACAGAATGAAATTTATGCCTAAAAACTCTGGTCAAACTTGTAAATCAGTGTCCTTATCGATTTATTCTAAGAAATGGTATGTAAATAGAAAAAAACTATCAACGAAATATTTCTAGAATAAATCAAGGCAAATAAACTTCAAACATAATACATTATACATTTGAGAATGCTATTTAGAATTGCTTCGTGTTATATCATAGTGGGCATACAGACAATAAAATATAAGTCATTTGTATTTTTATTTCTCTTGGATATGTCTCATTAAAAAAAAATTGGTTAAAATCATCAGCAATTAATAGTGTATTTCTTAGACTTTTTTTTATTTACAAGGTAAAGATGTAGAGGCCAGAGCACATCGTTTTTATTTTAATTTAAATGTCACTTAAGCACTACAGTGTTTAGTTGTCCTTTTCAACTTCACACTAAATTCCATTTTCAACTTGTTTGCTTCTTACAATTGTATAGCATTTCTAAAAGTATTGCATTACAATCCGCTGGTTTATTAATTACATGTTTAATGTGTACTTTCTAATCGCCTGTCCAAATTTCAGAACAGGTGAAGCAGAATCTATTTTTAGAATAGCGAAGGTTAACTCATATCATGACCTAGTAAAATATGTAAACAAACCACAAGAATCGGAAGTAGAACTGATAATATAACTTCCTTACCATGAAAGACTACATGGCGGTAAAGTGTCTTACATGCATTTTCAAAAATAGATATTTATACTAGCCATTGTACTGTATCTAATATATTAATAACTGCTGAATATTCAGCTAAACCCGCGGTATGAGTCACGAAAATAGTTCTTCTTTTATTAATGCGCGAGTTATCCTAGAGTCACGAAAAACTTTTGATTTGTTAATAATAATGTTTTGTATAATGTAGAAATATTTATTTCCTACTAATAATGTCTTGGAACTCAGAGGTTACACTTTTATTGAAGTATAATTTGCTGTCCTACTTTTTCGACAGCGGTAAATCGTTTCAGCAGTAATTTGCATATTGCGCATTAATACTACGGGACTACAACGTTTTTATCAATAATATATACGTTCATATTTTAACTTGGATAACTTAATTTGAAATTGAAAAGGCTAAATATGGAAGACATTAAGATATCCAGACAAAGTATGGGAGTTTTGAAGGATCAAATTCATGTACTATTTCTTGGGCTGTTAATTGGTTTAGGACACATTGCGCGAGTGTAGCCAACGAAATCCCATGTGTAGATGACTTAGCTCTGAACGCGCCTGAGGGCGCGTCCGTCGCAAAAAGGGTTCTAAAAGTGATAAAAGAAACTATAGGCCAATTTCCATACTTCCCTTGATATCACTTATTCTTGAACGTCATGTCAGTTCACATTTAAAGCAATACCTTGAGAAAAATCAACTTCTTTACCAACGTCAGTTTGGATTCAGGTCAAACCATTCATGTCAAACAGCATTGATTAGAATTATTGATGACTGGATTACAGCTTATGACAAAAATGAAATAGTTGGTTCAATTTTCCTTGATCTCTCTAAAGCTTTTGACTATGTGGGTCACTCTATTATTATTGAAAAGCTTAGAATGTATAACCTAGACCCTTCATCAGTTGCTAAGTTCTCTTCCTATTTAGATTGCAGAACCCAACAAACTTACATAACCGGTTTATATTCAGAGTCAAGTTTAGTAACTACTGGAGTTCCTCAGGGCTCAGTGCTAGGTCCTTATCTGTTTTTAATCTATATCAATGACCTGCCTTTGTCTATGGAAAAAAACAGAAACTGATATTTTTGCTGATGACACCACCCTTTCAACCTCTGATGTATCCCTAAACAGAGTAGTTAAATCTCTTACTCATGATCTTTTAAATGCCAACAAATGGTGAGATTTGAATCGCATGTCTATCAATGTTAACAAAACTAAGGTCATGTATATTTCCTCAAAACACAAGCAAAATTATGTTCATGAAAGTAATCCTTGTATTTTATATAAAACAGAGCAATTTTTAGTAGCTCTGAAGAAAAATTATTGGGTATTACAATTAATAACACATTGTCTTGGCAAAGCCATATTGATAATGTTCTTAAAAAGTGTAACTCACTGTTACATTTATTATCACGTATAAAATTATTCATATCTATACCTGTACGTAAAATGTTTTACAATGCATATATTTTACCACATCTTGATTATTGTTGCATAATGTACGGTAACTGTACGTCTTTTCTAGAAGATAAACTCATTAAGTTCCAAAAGAGAGCTGCAAGACTAATTCTAGACAAAGATTATGACACTCCATCTGCTGAACTTTTTTCTGAACTCCGCTGGATGACCTTTTCACAGAGGGTTGATTTTCAAATAGCTATTATGATGTTTAAAATAATGAATAATCAGGCGCCTACCTACTACCTATTTATTGAATAATTTCATTTTATCGTTAGATGTTCATACTCGCATTTTGCGTTCATCATCTAATTTTCAACTTTATACCCCTAGACCAAATACTGAACAATTTCGTAAGTCTTTTGTTTATTCTGGGTCTTGTATTTGGAAAGGCCTTCCTGATTATATTAATTAAGTCTGCTACATCTGTTAACCATTTTAAAACCTTATACTTGAGGTATTATCACACATCCATGTACGCAAATTGATAATCTCCTGTATGTTTTTACATTTATGTATTTTAATAGTTTGAATATGTTAAATTTATATTGTTCCTTGTTGAGGGCCTCATGGAAGATTGATATGTTTGTTCAAATGAGTTCTCTCGTTAAATATAGTCTTTATTATTATTATAATTATTATGATTATTATTATTTCTATTTACATATTAAATGTTGAATGTGGCGTCGACGGCAGTTTGTACTTGAAAGTACCGTCCATGAACAGGCTGAATCAAACCGAGCCTGCAACATTTTTAATTTTGCCGTTTTGGACTTTCTTTAGAGATTCCTGCTTTTTCAATGATGAAGCCACGAATAAACCATGTTAACTAGTATATTAAATGAGTGACTGTTTTGAGTCAGTTTGTTTCTCAACAAAGAAAAATATCCAGTGCAGTAGTAAGCACTATGTACTGTAAATACATGCATGTAGGTATACATGTAGTTTGTATATGGTGGTGGTGGACTGTGGCCTTGTTTTCCTTGTCTATTTTGTTGTTGTTGCTTTACAATTAATCATCTCTTTCCATTGCATTTAACAACATTGTTTTATTAAATTTCCATGGTAGAGATGTCCTTAAGATAAGTGAAATGTACCTGTGTTATTTGAACTTTATATTTCTTTTAATTCGCCCACTCGCCCAATCTGCGCCGTAAATAGTTCGTTTCACCTTTATTTGTTTGACTCGACTTGATATCATGGCAGCTACTTAACGTTCATTTTAATTATGGATAGGCCTGTGTGTTTTAAACCTTATTTTCCTTAAATATACCGGTATACCTCATTAGTTTTATTTATATCTGTCTTTGATATATCTTTCTTAAAGGCCCATTATGCCCGCAGAAATCCTTTTATTTTATTTCTTATAATTTTTTTTATATATATATTTAGTGACCTGTTACTTGTTTATATTTCAAAAAAGTCACTCATTTTGCCAATTTCCTGAACTACCGTTTCAAATTACGCGATACTTTCTACAGTTGATAAGCATCTTAAATGTATTAAAATCATCATTCAGTCGCAATAAAACTTATGTTGGCCATTTCTAAATGGTTTCTGAGGCATAATGTGCCTTTAAGATAATCCATGTTTCTCTTATTTTTGTATCTCAAAATCCCCACTTTTTACAAAGGAAAGTTTTGATTAAAATTTCATGTTTTAAACTGATATAAGCTATCGGAAATACTGTAAAGATATTAATGAACGAATCTCAAAATCTCATATCAAAACGAACTATAAATTGCCGCATTTAAATAGATAACGGGGTTTTACAATTATAATACAATGGCTCCATAGCTCAGTGGTTAGAGCGCCTGTCTAGTAAACAGGAGGTCGAGGGTTCGATCCCCTCTGGAGCCTTTTGTAAAGTCAATAACATTGTCATCTATTTTCTTATCATAAAATGACGAAAAGCTATCACATTGTTTGACCGTATTCAGAATATCCATATCGACATGTGCATTATAAATACAGTTAACGTTTGTAATGCATTTTTTCCACATATTTTGCGGTTAGCAGGTTATAAGTATGACCATACTATAACCATGCATCTTCTATTCAGAAGTGGCTCGACCATGTAGCAATTGTTAAATAATTCGGGAACGGTTGATATGATTGAATCGAGAAGCACAAATGCTAAACAATGTTTTTGATACCCTCTCAGATATTGATAAAGTAGGATATATTTTCTCTAATGCAGAGATATATTTAACTTTTTTTAAAATGCTGAATAGAATACAACTAACATTATTCTAAATAACTGTTTGTGTATTTTAGATGCATTGTATTTGAGGTTTCGTATACTCGCCATCGGCTGCTCGAGTATGGGCTAGTCCTCCAGAGATATAAGTCATTTTAGACTTTGGAGGATAGTGCAAGATACAAATGTCCCAACTCCAGAAGCTTCTCCTGGTTCTTTGGCGTGCACTCATGGTTGTGACCTCGATTAAAGCTTTCGTCCGAAAGACTGTCTTCGTAATTATAGTTGGCCAGCACCGGAATTGAACCAATGATGTCTCACGCTCTAATTGATTGAGCATGCGGGCTGGCTAAGAAAATGCCTTTCCAGTGATTACGATTTAGACTAAATATTCCATTGTTTTTGTTAGGTGATAAATTTTCACTTTTGAAAATAGAAAGGTCTAAATGATAAACAGCAAACATCTTGAGCGAGTTTCGCAACTTCTCCCAATCGTCCCGTGGCGTGCACGTGGCAGAGAAGGCACACGGCAGGTCAAGGCCAAGTCGTCTCAAGTACCAAAGAGTAATCAGTATTGGTTGACCTGTCGGGACTAACTTGGGAGGGTGGCGCTGACAAGTGCCGTTTTATGTTTGATGTCTGTTTGCTGCCGTCACGGAATATGGTGCCTTGACAGTATTGTCTTTCCTCCAACGAACGCAGAACAAGTTTCAGGGGAGGGCCCCGATAATGTTGTTTACACGTATTTACATTAATGTATTTATGTAAAATTGTGAAAAAATTATGCATGTATATATTATACACAATAAAATATGTTTAAACTAGGAACAAGTTATTGAAGGTCGGCATGTAAAAGACGTCCCCGATGTGACTTCTAGAGTGGACCGGCATGGACGCTGTTCCGGCGCCGAGCTAAAATAAAACAAAATTCATCATCAATGATTTTCGCATAAATATTATTACTACACCGTGTTATATAATGCAGTGAGGCATGCTATTGGTGATCAGCAAGCGTAAAATGGTAAAAGTGATGTATATTAACTTGTTTACTTTAAACAAGAATGTTGTAGTGTATTAGTGTTTTTTTTTACTACATAATTATTAGTTCTGGTTCGGAATACAGTGTTAGAAGGTAAATTCTATGTAATATTTAATTATCATAGGTCTAATTAAATTCTTGACATTATGAAATGTCCGTGCCATTTTTGGTTTTTTTATAATTGTAAATATTTGAACATTAAAGGTAAATACATTAGAGTGATACGATCTAGTTTATTCTGCTTTAAACCAGGTGGTTGTTGTAATATTTTGTGAGGTATTTCATGTACCTGTTTATTATACCTCAATATATCCTTCAATGTAAAACATAATATAAAATAAAATATTAACTTAAATTATTATGTATAATATTATGATATGCTTTGATAGTTTAATACACAATAAATTATATGCATGTAATTGTCCGGGCAATTCTCCGCAATATTTACTGAATATTCAGCAGTGTGGGCAGTCTTTTAATCTACATTTCTTTTACAGATTAAATATCAAATGATAAGGCAGTTTATGGTGAAACGTTTGGTAACTAAACACATAGAGTGGTTTACAAATATTTGTCAGACATGGATCACACTGTTAAACGCACGGTTAGTTAAAATATACAGTATAGACTTACATTATCCATAATATATATTTGTGTATAATGTGTCTGACTTTTTTTATAATTGGACGTTGTAGGAGTTTAAATTGATATAAATGTTTTTACTGAGCTTTCAGCCAGACTGCATACAACTGTTAGTTAGTTAAACATACTGTTGACAGAAAATGTCACTATTACCCTTTAAAAAAATTTATTGATCACAAAAAATGCATCAAAAACGATTCTAATAACATTACAGAAAGAAAGATAAAATAAAGTAGTTTCAAAAGTCATATTTATATATATGGTTTAAACAAGCAATCACTGGACAACTTTGATAAGAAGGCAAGAACTGAGCTGGGCTGTACTGTACACGTTTCTGTCGGATACCTAAAAGATTTTAAAGATTTCAAAGGTGGTTTATCGCCATGGTCCCTTGAATCGTTGTTTGTCTTTTTTTCTGTTTTTTTTTATATACAAGATGTGATTTCTTCTCACAAATTGATAATTTTGAGTCAAAATGAAGGTGAATTGATTAATTAGTCTAGAGCCTTTAGTATTGCTTTAATGCCACCGTGTAGATATATTTTTGTACACGTTTGATATAATTTTTTCTTCAATATTTCAGTTATCGTTAGAAACAGATATTCCCTTTTTGTTGGAAAACTTTCGAATCTCATCAATTAGAGGTAACTTAGCTTAACATTTACATTTTTATACCTATGATTATAACTGAGTGATGGAATTTCGTGTCAATTTTTTCAACAATACAAATAAATATACAATGCCTATTTATCAAATACTTTTTAGTGTTATACTATTTTATTGTATAATTATACACACAATAAACAATTTCACTATCATTAAGCGTACATATAAAAGGATTGGGCCAAAAGTTCTAACAATGCAATTTGTCTTTCTAGCTTATTTTCAGCAAAGCATCTTAAGATATAAATATCTTTATAATTATTTCTATTATAGGTATAATACTGGCAATGGTGTTTGCACTTGTGGTGGCCGTCGTATTTCACACATTGAATTTTATAATTCATTTCAGAGAAAGACACATTTTAAACAGGTATCTTTATACTTTTCTTTGAACGATGATGCAAATTTAAAATAAAAAAAGCTGATTTTAAAGTATGTTGCAAATATGAGATTTGAATTAAAAAAATGTCACGGTATGATATTGAATGCATGCTTAATGGAGTTGTGTAAACAGAATTTTATCATGCGTGAATTACTTTCGAGCGTTAATAAATAGAGCTAGGGTTAATGCACCTTTTTAGTGCATTGAATCGTGCGCTATTCTTGCATCAAAGTATGTAAGTCTGACTCGGTTGATACACGTTGTGTCATTTGTTTTTTATGTATAAATAATTCGGTTTCATCATGACTTTTACGTGAAAGTGGGGTGACATTTGACAATAGGTGTAAATAATAAAACAAACTGGGCCGTCATAACATTCAGCTTTTTTTAAAATTGACGTCCTGGGCATGTTATCTTCTCGGCTTAATGCAGTTTTGTGCAAGAATAAATGTTATAGATCTACATAAAGTTGTTTCTCTTGTATACTTGCAGAAAATCCAATTGTTATTATTTTGCAACAACAGTTTTCCACACGATATCATCGTTTCTTGCTTACGTCATGGTTTATTGTGTTATGACGTATAACGTCTGGCTGTTGGTCTCTATCCTTCTTGGATCTGGCATAGGACAACTTATCATTGGACCATTTATATCTATTCGGCTTGAAAACAGCTACATTTCTGCAAAGAACGAGTCCAATGATGTACTTACCGACCTTCTACCGGAATATGATACTGATAATATTAATGATGATGTGAATAATCGCAACCTTGATCCTGGTAGACAAAATGGTGCTGTGAAACCAAATTCAACTCCCATTGAACTGAAAGATTTTATAATCAACAAACCGAATGAACATGGTTATAAGAGTTACAATGGGAATAACTTGCTACCATTTACCGAGGTTGACGATGATCAAAAGTCGGAGTACGATAGTCTTATTAGTGATGTGTAACTTTTTATTTCACGTTTTTAGCTATCCTCGACTATAGATAGAAGAATGGGACTCACACAGGCGTCGGCGTCACACTAATGTGCAAATTGGTATCTCGAAAGTTTCTGAAGGGAAACTTCATACACCTATTTGAGAGCATAATACATTGTAGGTCACTAACAAGGGCCTATAACTCTAACATGAATTTGACAGAATTACTGCCCTTTTTCAACTTAGAAAATTGTACATTACCCAAGCTCTTGTTTTACTGTGGTCGATGGGGCTGTCCTACCGACAGCATTTGTTAACATATGCTCTAATGGTTCATTCAATATAGAAAAAAACTTTTTTCTTGCACCTGAAAACATGATGTATATAGGAAGGTTTAGTAAATGTTCTATACACTTTTTAGTTTAAAAGATATTTGAATAAATTACTTTGATTTTAGTTAAGTTTATTTTCGTACATGGAGTTTGGTTTTGTGGAACATTTTATTTGTTCATGCACATTAGGATATAAAATATAAAAGATAAAGATGGGTATGATTTTTCAATTCATTTTTTCTTCACCATCAATAACATGTAGGAGTTGATGGCATATTTACAGAAAACGGCATCCGGATTTAAAAAAGAAAAAATAGACCCCATAAAAGAAACTATGTAAACACAATTAATCACACAATGGGTTCAAAGTCATAAACTATTTTTCCCTCTAGAGAAACAAAGCTTTATTTTTTTATGTCAATGCTCATAAATTTTATATAATGCTAATGGCTTTACATACTGTACATACGCGCATTTCTGCTTTTGCTTATATTTGTTAGTCATGGCGGATTGTTAAACTGTTTTTCTTGTAAAGGACTTATACTGTAGTAATATTAACTTTTAATAAAGTGCATGTATTGAAATTATTGCTTAATTCTGTGTATTTTGGTTCATCCCTTGTGTATAGGTGGATGTGATATGTGGAAACACTTTAGGTGATAGCATATTTGTAATAAATTGTTTGCATATTTTTGTCAAAAAAAAATTGATGGCAGGAAAAATATCAAACAACCGGTGTTTTGATATAACATACTTACATGTCAAACATAACATACTTAAATCTCAGTTGATTGGTCTTACATGTATTTTAAATGTATATGAACTTTATGTACTGTATTTGTAAATGTGAGAAAGAGACTGAAATAAACGAAATAATGTGAAGTACATGCATTAGTATATACACAACCTTTATACGTTATCTAGCGGACATTACGAACAGAGTGACAACGCCATAACATAATGCATCCACAAATACAATGTATAATAACAAGAGCTGTCAGGGGAGACAACATACTCGACTAATTAAATACTGGGCGCAGTAAAGGAAGACGAAACTATGAACAAAATTATGACATATATATATATATATATATATATAGGTGACCACCAAAGGAACATTCCTTTAGTTTGGATGAAATTGGCTTAGCGGTTTATGAGAACATTTCCTTTAAAGTAAAATTTTATAGACGCCGAATGAACTGTGATCACAAAAGCTCACTTTGTTACTTTGTGACAGAAGAGCTAATAAAAAAGTTACAGGAAAAAAATATTTTATTGAACCAAAACTTTAATCTGAAATCTGGACGCGGACAGGGGTGAGTAGTCCTTTGTATAATCGAGCTAAAAATGAAGTCATTGCTGTTAAATATATTTTATTAAAGTTCATCTTAATGACAAAAGTAAGAGAAAATTACACAAAAGTCAAACACAAAATGTATCATATATATTTACATCATAACTGAAATAAGAAAGAACGATAGCAAAGAATCATATAGCACTAGACATTGAAGAAACGAAAATACCATAAGGTAATCAAATTTTCAGGACACATATTACATGGGTAAGTTATTTCAGGATTTTACAGTATTTTTAAAACTTTTCAGTCAACTTTTTTTTCAAGACCAACTTAATAACAAAAATACTTCAATGTTGTAACAATCACTTTCCTCGTGAAATGGCGTCTTATTCTTGAATAGTGTTCATATTTTCTTATACATGAAAAGAACCTATTAATGAAAGTAACAAGTTCATCATCTGTTTTTACATTCTGAAGGTTCCTATAGAGAAAAACGTAATAAGGCACACAATTTCGACCTTCTTATCACATGACTCAATCACAGTTTAGTTGTTTTTTTTTCGCAGTGTTTTTAAATTACATCACCAATAGAAGGAGTTAGCGAGGAAATTAGCCGCGGAGCTCAGCCAGCCACCAGATGTAGAGTCTGGTTTGTTTCGTGATAAAGCTTTGTCATCTACGGGCTGTAATTCTTCATCGTCAGGGAGATAATCAGGGAGTTTCGAGTCATTCTCTTTGTTAAATTTATCACTGTGGTGACCAAATGAGAGAAACATCTGAAATAGTAAGTAAGTAAGTAAGTAACGACTTTATTTTATGAAGTTTCCCCTTCTTCCATGCGGGCCTCAGTATATACAAAACAACATAAAATACAATCACAATCACATTTAGACAACATAAATATGTAAATTAAACATCATATCAATACAATAAATATGTAAACAATTTTTTCTTATTACATAGAGAAGTGACATTTTCATAACTTCAGCATGGAAAGTATATGTTTTTGAAACAATATGTACAAACAATTAGTTAGAAAATTGCCACTGGATATAGGAGGATTGAAATTTCCTCAGGGTATCATTTAGGGTAAATTTTGAATATGAATTGGTATGCTGTTTCATACCACAGGACCAGAGTAATTAAGTGATTTTCTAAAAAATTCTGTTTTTGGTTTGGGTACAGTTAGTTTTTCATTTTGTATAGATCTTAAGTTAAAGTTATGTTTGTCATTTATTGTTTGGAATTTATTTTTCATATAAATAGGAAAGGATGGTTCATTTATAGATTTATACATGAGGATTGCCTTTTTGTACATAATTCTTTGATCTTTAAATAGAATATTTGATGGGGTATCAAAACTTTTGTCTAAAATAATTCTTGCAGCTCTTTTTTGAAAGTAATTCACTATTGCAGTTTCCCCAAATAGTGCAACAGTAGTCAATATGTGGCAAAATATAAGCATTAAAAAAGAGTTTTCAGGAGTGGAGATCAAGGTACTGTTTGATTCTAAGAAGCAAATAGAGCTGTGAATTGCATTTTTTAATAATATTTTGAATTTGTGTTTTCCAGTTAAGATTTTTGTCAACCTGGACTCCTAGCAGTTTTTCAGTGTCTGTAAATTCTATCTCTTTGTTGTGAAGGTGCAGAGTAGATGAAGCAGTATTTTTTTATTTAGTATTTTTTAAAGAGAAATTTATGGCCTTTGTTTTTTGTGCATTTAATATCATTGCATTTTGCCTACACCATGTGCTAACACTATCAAGATCTGTTTGAAGATTATAATTCATTTCCGTTAAAGTACTTCCAGTAGAAGTAAGGGAGGTGTAGTCTGCAAACATATTGGTAGTTGACTGTTTAACATGAAGATGGATGTTGTTTATGTATATCAAAAAGAGTAGGGGCCCAAGGACTGAGCCCTGAGGCACTCCTGAGACAACTTCAGCTGGTTCAGATAAAACACCAGACATATTGACTATTTGTGACCTGTCTGATAGATAAGATCTTATCCAATCTATAGTATGTGAAGAGAAATTATAGAAAGGTAGTTTTTCTAGAAGAAATGAAGAAGAGATACAAGTTATAAATTAAATGTTAGATTTTTTGAAACGGTGAGTTATCACCATAAAAATCCAACTGTTTATCAACTGATTTTTATGAGTTTTTATATATTGCCACCTTGTTTATTTTATATATATTGCAGCAAATATAAGCATTATTCTGAAATTTGATCACATCTAATATTACTTGTTCTTGGTTAGAATTTTATTCTCCAAATAAATAAGAAGTACCGGTATATGTATTTACAGAAGTATTAGAGAAGTGTATGTAGAAATGCTCACAAATCACAAATTAATAAAGAAATTACAAGTTGTCCCCTGAAGTTATGTAGCACTTAGTATTTTCAACAAAATAACTCATTGATTTTCCAAGTATCAGTAAAAATGAGAAAAGGTATGAACTAACCTCTTCTCCAGAATCATTTTTCACAACCTGCTGTGCGTAGATAGACTGTGTTTTTGTGATAGCCTTCACCAAACTCTGCAACATAAATCATTTTAATGTATACATATATAACATTTCATAATACAAATGTAAATCATGACAAAAGATTTCTTAATGTTTTGTAATTAATTTACAATATTACATGTACTGTACTTTTGGGTTCATGTGATGGAAATAAAATCTGAAATCAATTTTTACTAATATTCACAAGAACTTTTCATTAATGAATATGTAATACAAAATGGACTTTTATAAGAGTTCAATAGTGATAAACAGATATATATAATATTCCTGTTTGTTCAGAACATATACAAACAATTAAGTTTCAGTTCTAACCTCTTCGCATGACGGGCATTGTAAAGAACTGTAAATAATTTAAAATGAGTCATCCTACTGCCAAACTACTCTTTACAATAGCAATTAACTACATTCCTTAATAATTCTATTGAATCAAATGAATATCTCCAATACTGACTTATTGACGAACATCTAAAAAAATTATTTTACTTTCTATGACAGTTTCATACTTATCTATCAAGACCCATTCAATACATATTGTAGACAAATTACCCTTTTTAACAAAAAGCTTTCTTGTCTTAAATTTTTTTTTACTACAGAAAATTTCATATCCGGAAATCAGAAAACAACCTAAATATAACATGGCATAAAATGTTCACTTTTTATTCACACAAAGAAAGAAAGGAAGAAATTAATCATTACCTGATGAAAATGAAAATGAGAATAAATTTTTCTAATCAATACCTCTGGACGAACATCCAGTTTTGACCGCACAATACACCTTTTTTTGTTCATGTCAAATGTGATGCTTATAACACCTTTTACTTGAAGGAGCAACCTCATGCAAACATCTCTGTCACACTGAAATATACAATAAGTAATATATAAGTATAATAACATATATCCCTTTAAAGAAAGAAAGCAAAATCCAATTTGTTTCAGCAGCACTTTGTATAAAAAAATAAAATTCAACAGAAATTGAGATAAATCTTATAAAAAGGCCTATAAAATTTATAAATTCATGAGTAAAAATGCACAACACTTACCAATTCATGAGTAATAATGCACAACACTTACCAATTCATGAGTAATGATGAACAACACTTATCAATTCATGAGTAATAACAGTGTAAGAAATTAGGATTTGAATTCACTAGGCTGGTAGGTCTACCAGATTAGAATATTCACTAGCCCAACAGACATTTCACTAGCACGATTCATTTGTTCAAAACAGTTGTTTATATACCCTCTGAAAATACAGTAGCCTGGTCGGGCTTGTTACTGTAAAAAGTTGGTAGCCCGAGGAGAATTAAGTAGTCAGGGGCTATAGGACTACTGGTAATAATGCACAACACTTACCAATTCATGAGTAATAATGCACAACCCTTACCAATTCATGAGTAATAATGCACAACACTTACTAATTCATGAGTAAGAATGAACAGCAATTACCAATTCAATGAGCACTTATGTGCAGCAAGTTGAGTGGAAGACATTAATCTAGATAAGTTGTGGCCTACCTTATTGAGAAGTCCTTTAAGCTGCAATATGATGATCTTAGAGTTCTTGTACCCTCCCTGTAACAACTTCTGCATACTGCTTCTTCTGAAGAAAAAACCAACAGATCAAATAAATATTAGCATATTACTACAACACTGTTGCAACAAACAGTTTACAATCAATCTTAAAGTACCTTTTTTGGATGCATGATGTAACAATTGCAGACAGATGAAATTCATTGTTAAATTTTGTTTAAGTGAATGATTTACAATAATTTTTTTTTGTGACCTATCACCATGTTAAACCAGTCAATTTGAGTCAAAACAAACAAAACCCTTCCTTGCAAGGAAAAAAATAATTTTAAAAGCCATATGGCATAGACATACCTAGATACATTTCCTGAAGTGTTGAAACTGTCTTTGAGAGGAGTAATTTGAGTGTCCTGCTTAAGCTTCATGTATACATCTTTAGCCAAACTTTCAACTTCACCGCAGTCTTTTCTAAAGGAAAATAATACAACAATGATGAAACTTTTTTGTTGTCCACACATATATTCTTAATCTAACTGAAATATTACATGAGCTATGAAATAACAAAATGTGAACATTTTTTCTTCTTTTTAATTTTCAGTACAACACCCATGAAAGATTCATCAAATTAATGGAAAACATTTTCATAATATAATCTTTCATATGTCATTCAGAATGAAAGCATTTTTTGAAAATGAAATTTTATGCATTTAGCAATTGTGTCACTTGCACATAAATTGGGGATTGATCGCAAAACTGCAGTAACTTATATGAAATAAAGAAGGATTTACAACAGTTGTGTTCAGCCCTTGACAAACATTATATTCACAAAAAACAAACATGAGTAAATATGTGAAAGAATACAACACAGTTATAAAGAAACAACAAATCATTTAAAAGTATTTATACCTGTCAATGAGAGACTCTAGTTGTTCCATCATACCAATAAAACCTCTCAATAATGGTCTATTCTCAACTGTTTCAGCTAAGAGATGTATTGTCTGTAATGTAGAAAAGCACATGCACATGGGTACAAGTTAAAAATATCAGAAGTCCGGAAAACATTAAATATAGTATAAATTCAATAGCTTTTATATAGAAAGAGAGCTGTCAAGAGTAGAAAAACAAATGCCTGAAAGTTTACATCCATGCATGCATATTTATAATTATGTAAAAAAAGATATAATTTATATATTATATACCGTAATTATATAAAAGACTTGTTAAATAAATAGAAAGTAAAAGAGGGCAACAATTATTACACACTATTCTGCCAGATATACGGTATTGTAGACAGCTCTACTAGAAAGATTAAGGATAAAAATAAAAATTTACCTCTAAAGCAAGTTTGACAACATTTTCATCTGGATTTGACAACACCAGCACCAGGCCACCAATGCATGTTGTGTCCTGTAATAAATAAAAAAAACTAACATTGAAGTGCAAATAAATAGGGGAATGTAAATACTGGAAATGGAAACTTGTAATGAATTGTTAAATGTTTTTAATTAAACCTGTAAATACCACTATCTATAAAAGAACAAGTGATTTAAATTGTGAATTTAGTAGTTGTCATTGATCACACTGATCATATTAAATTTAGTGGAGGATTAAGTCACTCCTTATTAATTTACCTTGACAAGGATAGACCTTTTCTTCTCATCCATTGCCATCATCTTCATAGCTTGCATTGCTTCACACGATACCATATTGGAAGTCTGAAATGATTTAAAATACAAATAAATCATCATATAACTGAGAGAACTAAGAAATCAAACTCTTCGCAAAGAAACATTTTTTTAAAGTTTAACGTTTTAACTATACTTTAAAATCAACATTTGTAAACAAACAAGTAACAGACATTTGAGGTAGGAGCAGAATGTCCAAACCAGACTACAGGTGTTCTGCACTATGATTGGTCACTTAGCAAAAAAAGATACTTATATTTAGAAGTGACCAATCAAAACACCAAACACCTGTGAACCAGACAAAGTCACAAAGCATATTATAAATTAACAATACAATGACGCCTTGAAGCCTAATTCATTCGCAAATTTGTTTAGTATTCTTCCACAAGTATAAATCTAAAAATAACAAGATATGTTTGTAAAACATGTATGCCCCCTATCAGCAGCCAATTAGTCATGTGTAAGGGTTATTATGCATGACTTCTGACCCAGTGATCAAACAATTAATAAGGGTTATCAAGTATCTACTGGTCATGACCTTAACCTTTGACCCCTTGACCCAAAACTCAATAGGGGTCATATGCTGGTCACGACCAATCATCATACAAAGTTTGAAGTTCCTAGGCCTAAGCGTTTTTAGGTAATTGATCGGAAACCGTTTTAACATACAACCTCAATGTGACCTTGACCTTTGACCCCTTGACCCCAAAATCAATAGGTCATCTGCTGGTCATGACCAATCACCATACCATGTTTGAAGTTCCTAGGCCAAAGGGTTCTTAAGTTATTGATTTGAAAGCATTTTTACCTACAAGGTCAATGTGACCTTGCCCTTTGACCCCTTAACCCCAAATTCAATAGGGGTCATCTACTGGTCATGACCAATCACCATACCAAGTTTGAAGTTCCTAGGCCTAAGGGTTCTTTAGTTATTGATCGGAAACCGTTTTTACCTAAGAGGTCAATGTGACCTTGACCTTTGACCCCTTGACCCCAAATTCAATAGGGGTCATCTACTGATCATGACCAATCACCATATCAAGTTTGAAGTCCTTAGGCCTAAGGGTTCTTTCGTTATTGATCGGAAACCGTTTTTACCTACAAAGTCAATGTGACCTTGACCTTTGACCCCTTAACCCCAAAATCAATAGGGGTCATCTGCTGGTCATGACCAATCACCATACCAAGTTTGAAGTTCCTAGGCCTAAGGGTTCTTTAGTTATTGATCGGAAATCGTTTTTACCTACAAGGTCAATGTGACCTTGACCTTTGACCCCTTAACCCCAAAATCAATAGGGGTCATCTGCTGGTCATGACCAATCACCATACCAAGTTTGAAGTTCCTAGGCCTAAGGGTTCTTTTGTTATTGATCAGAAACCGTTTTTACCCAAGAGGTCAATGTGACCTTGACCTTTGACCCCTTGACCCCAAAATCAATAGGGGTCATCTACTGATCATGACCAATCACCATACCAAGTTTGAAGTTCCTAGGCCTTAAGGTTCTTTAGTTATTGATCGGAAACCGTTATTGCTTACAAGGTCAATGTGACCTTGACCTTTGACCCCTTGACCCCAAAATCAATAGGGGTCATCTACTGATCATGACCAATCACCATACCAAGTTTGAAGTTCCTAGGCCTTAAAGTTCTTTAGTTATTGATCGGAACACGTTTTTGCTTACAAGGTCAATGTGACCTTGACCTTTGACCCCATGACCCAAAAATCAATAGGGATCATCTACTGATCATTACCAATCACCATACCAAGTTTGAAGTTCCTAGGCCTTAAGGTTCTTTAGTTATTGATCGGAAACCGTTTTTGCTTACAAGGTCAATGTGACCTTGACCTTTGACCCCTTGACCCCAAAATCAATAGGGGTCATCTACTGTTCATGACCAATCACCATACCAAGTTTGAAGTTCCTAGGCCTTAAGGTTCTTTAGTTATTGATCGGAAACCGTTTTTGCTTACAAGGTCAATGTGACCTTGACCTTTGACCCCTTGACCCCAAAATCAATAGGGGTCATCTACTGGTCATGACCAATCACCATACCAAGTTTGAAGTTCCTAGGCCTAAGGGTTCTTTAGTTATCACTCGGAAACCATTTGGTCTACGGACCGACGGACCGACAAGTGCAAAGCAATATACCCCCTTTTCTTCGAAATGGGGGCATAATAATTTGTATTATTCGTATTCCAAATTGTAATGGCATCATGGTTACGAAAATTTTTGGTACGAAATTCAAAACAACTTTGGACTCTGTAAAGTATGATATCAACATAATCGGAATTATCATATACAATTTTTAACATAAATTATGATTCAATTCTATTATTAATTAAGTTTAAAATGTTACATTTATGTACCTTTCTTTACTTAATGTAAAATTGTCAACAAATGCAATTTTTGTACAGCGAGTTTTCTTAAATTTTGTATAAACCCACGCTATTGGTTGTATGTTGCGAGGAGCGTTTTGATTGGCTTCTCAGAAAACCGGATGTTGGTCTTACTTTCATTTTGAACAACACGGCGGTAGAGAATCGTTTCAAATTATCTGCAAATATTTTAAACGTTGGTAAGATATCTACTTTTACTGGTAGGTATTTTCAATGAAAGCATGGCATTTAATAAAATGTGTTCATTTCAAATGATTATGCATGTGACGTTCAATTATTACACTTCGTGCTGTTTTATTCGCTCCAAATATTTTCGTATCCTCAATGTACTTTATACCGGGAGGTACTTTGTACCGGGACTGTCCAGATATTACAAACAATACTAACATAAAAAATTTCTTTTGTATGCAAGTGTTTTTCATATTAATTTCATACAAAATATAGCTTTTTTTGAAGAAAATTCAAAGTTTTAGTAACCCTTTTAACATAAGGAAGTGGCTAGCCGTACGGGCCCGTACGGCTAGCCAAATGTTCTAGCCGTACGTGAGTCACGTACGACTAGCCTGGACACACTGTATTGGCTAGCCGTACGGCACTTTTAAAAAATATATGGAAGGAGAAAGTGCATATGTTAATTATGACTTTAAGCGAGGATTTTAGTCAAGAATGTTTACTTTTTAGAGATTAATTGACGTGTTGGCTACAGTAAAGAATGTACTTAGTCATCTCAAGACGTCGAGAAAAAATAGCGTTTGGTTGCAGTTAAATAACATCAATTGAAATACAATCAGTCATGTAGTTTACAAAATTTTGATAATAATCCTTTTTTGTTTCATTAAGTTTAATTTTTAAATTGAAAAAAAAAAAACACAAAAAAACCCACCGAAAATAATTGTTGTTAGGCTCTGATAATTGCGTCAATTACTGACGGTATAGAAGTTTGTCCATCGTCCATCATTAAGGAAAGTTTGCATTCTTACATATGATATTATTTCTCCTTTTCACCGTTTTTTTTTTAATATTCTTTTTATTTATTTATTTATTCCCCTCCGATCATTATTTATTCGATCCATGTGCTTAATTAACAGATATAACAATTCATCTTTCATACAAATCATAAGCATGAAAATTAAGGACGTTATAACATGCAACTTCGACGCTTAATTTTATTAAGATAGATTATACAACGCTTACTCGTATTCATTTTTTTTTTTTTGCAAAATTGCGGAGCATCTTTATTAAAGTGAACACACTAGGACAAATGCGGAGATTTGATAAAAATCGTCGTTTAAAGACACAAAATAACATATGCATTTTCGTCTTCCATATAATTTTGAAAAGTGCCGTACGGCTAGCCAATACAGTGTGTCCAGGCTAGTCGTACGTGACTCACGTACGGCTAGAACTTTTGGCTAGCCGTACGGGCCCGTACGGCTAGCCACTTCCTTAACATAAATGTGTTTTACGTATAAAAGCCAGTAATATTGCTAATGATTTGGACCCAACATGATATTTTGAATGTGTGTGCAAATGCTTATCAAATTGTTACCCTTTTACTGTGTGAAAACTGATAAATATTGAATAGAACTTAAGTATCATGAACAGTAATAGACCAGTTCCATATGTTTTTAACTTTTATTGATTGCTTAAAAGTCATTCCTGGTATTAAGTACTTAAAAACAAAGATGGCTGCCACTCAAATGAAGTTATTAACAGAACTATCTTTTTGATGTATAGTTAAAATTTCTTTTGGATGATTGTTATTTTCGTCAAAAAATGGTACCTTCTACATAAAATAACTATTTTATCCAAGATTTTTCTCTGTTATATGATGGTGGGCCTTATAATCCTTACACTCCCGGTAGGTGGTACAACCAGGATACTTTGACAAAAGTGGCAATATATACTTCGTCATTAACTATTTTTCTGGTGAGGATATCACCAATAACTTTGGCACCTAAATTTTTAATTTGTTTCATTCTAGAAGAGTCTACATGTACCTTAGTTTCAGATGATTGACGCACTTGATCTACAGTATTTTTTATCGCAATTTTATATAATTTATCACCAAATAAAGCAAATGGGGATGTTTGTGGCTGAGTACTTCAAACTACTTACCCCTTGCATCTCAGTCTGTGAGTCTTTCTTGTGAGGAAACTATCCAGCTAGCTTATTAGGACTTAGGAACATCTGTGGTTCTACAACTTAACCATTGAACTATAATAGCCATAAAAATATTACAAAATTTTTACGAATGTCTCCATGCTTCTTTAACAAGTCTAACTAGTTTGACTGAGGTTTGAAATATTTTATCTTTATTGATAACAGATCTTTTTACTTTTTGTGTTAAAGGTTTTTTAATACTGTAAATTGATTTGAATTAAAATGTTTGCTTATTGCTCAAAGATCCTTGATTTACTCTTTAAATTAAAGTTGATAGTTATTGGGCATCTTGTACATTATAACTGTTTATTTGTTGAATAGCAGATTTTAATACAATGAAGGGTTTAGTTTTTTGCTGTAAGTAGTTTTGTAATTTAAAAGTACTTCTGTTTTAATTTTCAGATAGAATAATTTTTTAGATGTAATAGAATAAGATTTACAAAACAATGCAGCAAATATTTTATTTATTTATTCAATTATTTATTTGTTAGATCTTATAGTTATATCAGAAATTAATTTATTTAATGGCATTTCCTATTTTATTTGGACTTAAAATATATGCTGATGTATGAAAATCAAGATAAAAGTGAATTTAAATTGAATTTTAGAATCCTTTACAATTATATTTTACTACATATAAATTATTATGCTTTTAGATATTAAACATAGATCTGTAGCATTATCATCATAACTTTACAGGTTGTTAATTAGTCCAACTTTGACTGTCAGAATGATAAAAATCTTACCTTTTTGTCTTTGCAGATTTTTGCAAGTCCCATTTTTACTTCTGTTAAGTTATAATTTCAATTTTTTTTTATTCAGCAATACTGACTGTACTGTATGTTCTATGCTCAGAATTTATATATAGTTCTGCTTCGTAAATTTGTCACATATGATCTTTAATTTTATGTCAGATTACAATTAAGGTTGATTGATAACTACTGCCACCTTAGAGTATATATTTGTCACTTAAGTTAACAGTTTGAACAATTAGGAGAACATGTTAGCAAATTATTAGTAATAGTTGATATTCTTTTAACTTATAAGTGTCAAAATAAATTTCTAATAGTTGTAAAATTTAAAATGAAACAAAATACAATTTAAGAAATAGAAAAAAAAAAATATATATTTAGAGTATAATGTTTTTTTGTTTTTTTTTGTTTTACAAAAATTAAATTGAAAAGCGTTAAAAGTTTTTTAATATTTTTTAGTTTGATGGCATTTTAAAGCAAATTTTTAAGGGTTTGCCCTAGAAATTTTCCAAAATTTGTTAAAATTCTGAAAAATTATCTTTTTTTGATGCAAAAAATCGGTAATTTGGCCCATGTTTAAAATTTTTAATTTTAAAATGAAAAATTTTAATATTTCTAGATGATTTTTAAAATTTTAAAGTTTTCCCAAAATTAAAAAACAAATTAAAACTGAAAAATACATATGTAGTCTTTTTTTAAATTACAAGAAAAAAAAGAAAAACAAACAAAACAGAAATGTTTTAAAAATGTACATGCAAATTATAAAAAAAGTATAATAGGTTTCAAAATATTGTCCTGACTTAGATACATGTGTATATACAAAAAAATAACGCTTAATTTTGTACAAAATGATTAGTGCTTGAAAAGTGATTAGAGTAAAAATAAAAAGTTTCTAATGAATGCAAAATATATTTTATTGTAGAAAGGTTAATTATTTATTGATATGATTTTAGAAAACAGATTTAGGTATTTTTTTTTGTTTTAAAAATTGGGGGTTTAAACAACCCTTTTCTACAGTTATGTAAAAAGTAGGTAAATAAGTAACCCCAATTATGTATTTTTTGGGTTTAGATAGTACCCCCTTTAAACCAACAAGAGAGTGTAATTTTCCCCGTCCCGGAACATCATCGGGAAAATCGGCTTTTCAACTTCCCTGAAAATCTGCTCGCAGAATTCAATCCAGGAAATTTTTCTTCTCAACGCCCCCTAAATTTTTTTTGTTTCCCTGACCACCACCCCTTCTGAAAAAAGTGACTTAGATTTTTTTTGGCTCAAAACTATTCGATAAAAAAAAAAGGGGAAACTATGGCAGCACCCGGGGAAAGGAAAGGAATTGGTAAACCCAACCAAATTTTAAAATTTTTGTAATAGTTAATAAATTTTTCAAGTATAAACAAGGGCTTAAAAACTTTCACATTTGTTCACAACTAAACCCAAACCTGAAAGACGGGAGGAGGTACTCTATTAAGCATTTTGAAAAATTTAGCCCTTTTCGCTTAGAATTTACGAAAAATTTTTTTAAAATATTAAATAATTTTCAAAGCCCTTGAATATGCTTTGAAATTTTTCACACTTTTCCATATGACCCCAACCTGTAAAAGGAGGAGGAACTGTATAAGCATTTTTTTTTACTATCAACACTAAAATACACCTGTTTAAACATCTTGTTTGTTAAAATCTGTAAAAATGCCCATCCTGCGGGTTTTTAGCAGATAGTAATAATCCCAGCTAGTTGTTTTACACTTTGTGTGGGTCAAATCCCATAGTGAAAACACTGCCCTGTTGGGGTTATGAAAGATGAATAATAAAAACTTTATACCCCCCCCCCCTCCCTCCATTCCTACTTTTGATGGATGGAGGCAGGGATGACTTTATTACCCCCATATCTCCCTTTGGAATGGAGTATTTCTTATTCTTCTTATTAAACTTCTTATTTTATAGCCAATATTTGGTATTAAAAAAACTATTAATCCAAATGAAAATAGTATATTATTTTCCCAATCCACAGGAAAACATTCCCAATTGAAAGTTACCAAATAAAAATTTTGAAAAACTATTTCTAAAATCTTTGAAAATAAGGGCTTTGTCATTGTTATAGTGCTTAGCTGTTTGAAGATGCCATCTTAGGCCTTGATTCTTTGCATTTATTTAATCACTGCAAAATTTCAGTCTTGCATTTTTCCCAAATTTTAGCAAAATATCGCTGAAATTCCCAATTCCATGGGTATGGGTCATGTTCCCAAAATTTATGAAAAGTTAATGCTTTTTGGTCTTCCATTTGTCATTAAGCTTACAAATGGCTAGCTATTAATAATATTTTTAGCAATATTCATATTGCATTTATATATTAATTAGTTGTGATGTATTCATTGAAGTTTTATTGAATTAATTCATTTATTTTCGTGTCACCTCTACGGAGTAGTGGCGACATATAGGGATCACTTCTCCGTCGTCTGTCTGTCAGTCTTTTCGTCCGTCACAAAACTTGTCCGGACTACTCCTCATAAACTACTGGTGCAATTTCATCCGAACTTTACAGGAATGTTCAGTACCAAGTCTAGTTGTGCATATTGTCAGCATTTTCCGGTTCAATGATTTTTGACAGAGTTATGGCCCTTTAATAATTTTTATTTTTAAAGTTTGTCCGGACTACTTCTCTTATATTACTAATGCAATTTCATTGAAACTTTACAGGATTGATCAGTAGCTCAAGTCCTTGTGCATATTGCACGGGTTTTCCGGTTGAATGATTTTTGGCTAAGTTATGGCCCTTTGGTAAAAAGGTGTTTTTTTTCTGTGTGTTGCCAGATACACAAAAGCTTGTCCGGACTACTCCTCATAAACTACTGGTGCAATTTCATCCAAACTTTACAGGAATGATCATTACCAAGTCTAGTTGTGCATATTGTCAGCATTTTCCGGTTCAATGATTTTTGTCAGAGTTATGGCCCTTAAATAACTTTTATTTTTAAAGTTTGTCCGGACCACTTCTCTTATACCACTAATGCAATTTCAATGAAACTATACAGGATTGATCTGTAGCTCAAGTCCTTGTGCATATTGCACCAGTTTTCCGGTTGAATGATTTTTGGCCAAGTTATGGCCCTTTGATAAAAAGGTGTTTTTTTCTGTATGTTGCCAGATACACAAAAGCTTGTCCGGACTACTCCTCATAAACTACTGGTGCAATTTTATCCAAACTATACAGGAATGATCAGTACCAAGTCTAGTTGTGCACTGTCCGTCTGTCTGTCCGTCTGTCACAAAACTTGTCCCAACATGAAATTGGCCATCATGAGGCGACACATGTGATTACTGATCGCTCTTGTTTTGCTTTGATATGATTTTTACACCTGGAATCTAGAAATACAAGTTTTATTTATATTTTTCCATCCATTATCTCCACTTTATTTTACAGAATTTATTGTTAAGTACTCAGAGAAATACACGGACACACAATGACAGTTTCTGTAGTGAGTTATCTTACGTGTCTAGTGGCGGTGATAATTTAATCTGGGTAGAAGAGGATCTTGGGAATAATTGCATCATGGTCAGGTAAAAAAAAAGTTTTGATAAACAGGGGATGGTATAATTTTTTGAGTAAATTTTGATAATATTATAATCTGTGAAATAGATTTTGTGTAGTTTATTAACCTTTTCTTAAATAATAAATTATAAACATAGTCATTTCATTGAATACCAGAAGCTGCAGCTTATATTTATAGCAAAAAATTAGAATAAAAGATACTTAAGCATCTCTTTTAAAATTATTTTTTACCTTATTAAAAGAGATAATGGAAAGTTTTCCCAGTATGTATTAAACAGTGATTATTATTATAAGAAATTCCCATTTATTTAAAGTCAATATTTCATGATGAATGAGTATAACATAAACAGACAATGCATCAGAATTCATTTCCTGAGATTAATCTTTTTTCTTGTGTGAAAACATAAAGCTAGTGTTTTTTTCCCTCAAGGCCACGGGACAAGCACAGACATGATTCACCTGAACCGGAATTACAAGATCTTGAAGATGGTATAATATTTGATCCGATACATGCATTACGTGATGACCGGACTTCTACACCATTTGACCAGTCGATAGGGTCAGTATCTGCTATCTCGGCAGCAGACCCATTTACACAGCAGAAGATCAGTGCAATGGAAGAGGAGCTCGCTGCCCTGAGATCGCAGATTGCAGTACTCATCAAAGATCAGGAACAAACCAGACTTCCCCCAAGTAAGATCCTCACATGTGCATTTTTAGCTCGACTATTCGAAGAATATGAGAGCTATTGTAGTCGGGCGGCGTCCGCGTCGGCGTCTGCGTTGGTTAAATTTTTTTGTAAAGTCAAATATCTCAATTATTGCTTGAGATATTCAATTGAAACATACAATACTTATATATAGTAACAAGGCACATCAGATTGACAAGTTGGATAACTCTGCCTACAATTTTGACAGAATTATGCCCCTTTTTAACTTAGAAATTTTGGTTAAAGTTTTTTGTAAAGTCAAATATCTCAATTATTGCTTGAGATATTCAATTGAAACATACAATACTTATTTATAGTAACAAGGCACATCAGATTGACAAGTTGGATAACTCTGCCTACAATTTTGACAGAATTATGCCCCTTTTTAACTTAGAAATTTTGGTTAAAGTTTTTTGTAAAGTCAAATATCTCAATTATTGCTTGAGATATTCAATTGAAACTTACAATACTTATTTATAGTAACAAGGTACATCAGATTGACAAGTTGGATACCTCTGCCTGTAATATTTGCAGAATTATTTGCCCCTTTGAAACTTAGAAATTTTGGTTAAAGGTTAAAGGCCTTCAAAGATATTTACATGAAACTTTACACATGTTCTTACGGTCATAATTTGAGGGTCATAATTGTATGTGACTGACCAAGTTCCATAACTCTATCCTGCATTAAGGCTGATTCATATCTCCTTTTCTACTTAGTATCTTGGTTAATGTTTACATGCAAGTTTTACATATCTCAATAACTATTAAAGATATTTATTTAAAACTTCACATATGCATTTAGTGTCATAATTGTAGGTCACTGACAAAGATCCATAATTCTATCTTGCATTTAGGCTAATTTTTCTTCCCTTTTTCAACTTAGAAATTCATGGTAAAGTTTTGCTTGTAATCTTTTACCTCCATAATTACTGAAGGGTTTGTGCCTTTTTTGGGACAATTTTATGCATTCATAATAATAAAGCAGTGATTTACTTGGTAAAACATCTTAATAACAAGCCTTTGTACCTTTTCTGTCAATTTAATGTACTGTAACCCAACGAATATTCGCGACCAATTAATATTCGCTTTATTCGCAGATGGCCACGAAGCGCGAATATTTGTTTGCGCGAATAAGTCCACACGATTTAGCGAATAAATTGGAGAGAAATTTTTATTTTAGACGTTGTTCATGCAAAGCTACTTGACCGGATATATTCAAATTTTACGGGCACCTGTTAGGAAGTAATGAATTGTTATGAATGTTGCCATAAAGTATTAAAAACACAAACTAAGTAAACTACTACTATTTTATAAATATCAAAAGAACTCTATGTCAATATAGCAATCAAAATAAACATCCACATTTTAATCCAATTCATGAAATACTATTAGGCCTATTGTCAATGACGTTCCGTATAGGGTACTATAAGGAGCATGTGTCAGTTTTAAGTTTCTTCATATTTAAATGTTTGAATAAATCGTTTGACAAAAGTTGGAAAACTATCGAGCATCACAAAAGGCTTTTGTTTTTTTGGATCCTATAAAATAATTGTTTGAGTGAATTGTTAAGACAAAGGTGGTATAAACCTATCGAGACTCCAATAATGACCTCAATTATTGAAGATTAATAGTTGGCTAATGGCTTTTACGGCCCCATCGGACTTTCCAATCCGCGAATTTTTTTTTTTGGTAATCAAGAAAACGCGGAAATTAACATTCGCAAATATGTCCGACCTCGGCAAAACGCGAAAATTTGTATTCGCGAATATAAATTGGGTTACAGTATTCATAGGTAATTAGAATTATTATACACAATAAAACACCCTTGTGACTTTACATTCCGAATAGTCAAGCCAATAGTGTATAAATTAGACTCTCTCTAAGGCCTATAACATGAATTTATAAAAAAAAAATTAGCCCTTTTGTGAACTTAGAAAATTTAACATTATCAAAGCTCTAAATTTAACATTATCAAGGCTCTTTTAATATCAAGCACTTAGAATAGTCGAGCGTGCTGTCTTATCGACAGCTCTTGTTCTTACGTCATTTTCTTGTTGTTTGCACATTGATTTAACTTGATTATTGTTTACAATTGTTATCTAATATAGAACATGTCACTTTTTTAAGCCCCCACCACTTTTTTTATGCCCCCACCTTTTTTGGGAACACCTTCTTTGCCCTTGTCCATCCACTCTATCAGTACATAGATGGGTTTTTGTCATGTGTGTTCTTTCAAAAGTAAAACTGCAAGAGCCATGAAACTGTAATAATGCTTGTCAGCATGTAAACTAGGTATATTGACGAAAGTTTATAAAAGATCCATGAAACTTTTGTCATCATATAATTGAAGCCTCTTGATAATTTGGTACATTTGAGGTTAGCAGATATCATTTTTGATCCCTGATTTAGCAAAAATTTGTATATTTGGACTTTTGTCACTCTGTAATTCCAAAATTGTTTCCCTAATTTGAATTAGAATATTACATGCTATTTCCACTTGTAAAGGTCATTATAAAGTATATGTACTATATATTTTCCAACTTCTCTTGTTGATGATTATATTGATAAGTGTAATTAATAACTAGTTATTGTTAACTTAAACATTTTCTGCTGATTCTACTTTGAAGTAATATTCACATTTAATTTATTTTTGTTTCAGTTCCATATCCAAGTATGGGTCTTGGTTTGGCTGCCCCTCCAGCTTGTCCCCCACCACCCCCTCCTCCTCCACCCCCTCCCCCACCACCACCGCCAACACCATCAGGAATATTTAAAGCTCCAAAACCTGGTAAATCATTGGCGGATATGTTAAAAGAGGTAAGGAACATGTTTATTTATAGTTGGTCAATCATTCCAACAAATAACCTCCAATTTTATAACTACTGAAAACTTCTACAATATTTGTAAGATATGATGCATTGGTTGACCTTTTAAAATAGACAAACAAGTTTTCAACTGACTTCATTGTGTTCCTTAGGCAAGTCTGTTGTTCAAAATTTACTGCCTAGTACTTATTCACAGTATTTTAGAATTTCAGTTTCATTTTAAGCTCAACACAGTATTTTAGAATTTCAGTTTCATTTTTAGATTGACTATTCGATAATAATAATTAGAGCTATTGTAGTCACCTGAGCGTCCGCGTTGTTGTAACCACTTATGTTCAAGTTTTTGTAATACCTCAAATATTTTCAAAGTCCATTGACATATTGCTTTGAAACTTTGCACACTTGTTCACCATCACAGGAGGAGGTAACTGTATCAAGCATTTTGACAGAATTATGCCCCTTTTTCGACTTAGAATTTACGTTACAGTTTTTGTAATACCTCAAATATTTCATTGACATAAGGCTAAGAAACATTGTTGAAATTTTATACACTTCTTTGAGAGCATAATAGGACTCTCTCCAAGGCCTATAACTGTAATATGGATTTAAAGAAAAAATTTGCCTTTTTCTTTACTGAGAAAATTTTACCTTTTAATCAAGGCTTTTTTTACTATCAAGCACTAAGAATAGTCGAGCCTTGCTGTCCTACCGACAGCTCTTGTTAAGTGTCAAGCCATTAATGTTTACTCTGATCTGATTTTGACTTAAGTTATATTTGTGTATAAAAGAACAACAAGCAGATTTTTATATTATGAGTTATAATCCTTTACAACATTGAATTACTAATAGCTAAATTTATATGTTTATTGCATAATTTTTGATGTAATTTAGATATGTTTAATAATGAAACATGAAGTTTTACTGTGGTTTCTGTATATATAATGATATCATCAACATAATGATTTTAGAATAGAGAAAATCTTAGTGCCAGTGAACATTCTGGAAGTGGGAACTATAATTCAGGCCCTCCAAACATGGCTGACGTGTTAAAGGGGCTAGGAACTGTTAAACTTCGTGCTATACAGAGGTATCTATAGCTCTTTAGTTAGATGTAATAGAAGTTATGACACATTTGTGGAAATTCTATGTGTAATTCTAGCCTGGCTCTAAGTATTCTTACTGACTACTTCAGCCCTTCACTTAACTTGAGAAAGTATCTTATAAAGTTTGACATAGAGCCATTGTTTGTGTGAGATCAATTCAGTCTCAAGATTTGACAAGTAATGAATAAAAGTATATGCTCTTGTCTGCTGTGAACTACTATAAATAAACAATCGGCAATGGTGATAACTTTACCTCAAATCGTTCACTTCACCTAACCTAGCCAGAAAAGTGAAGTTCTAGTCTTAAAGTGAAGTAAGTTAAATGCCAGGCAATTTTAATGTAAATTGTAACAAGTGCATTGGTAAAGATTAAAAATTGCTTTGATGCAATAGCATCAGTTATCAGTAAATTTCATAGTTTTTGTCACAGAGGTATAAATCATTTATTGCTGGTTAAACATAAGCCATTAAAGAATGATGGTGTAGATTTATTTGAATAAGAATATCTCTATGTGTAAATGTGATGTGATATATTTCTTGAGAATCATACTGTGACATTTAGATACATGATATAATTTTATCGTTACACAGGTCCCCTGGTGGAACTCCATTAAAGCCAGACAAACCAAAGACATCAGAGAATCAAGATCCTGCTTCCCTTATAGCAATGGCATTAAAGAAGAAGTTTGCTAGTCATATGCTGCTGAGCCCTCGAAGTCCGTGTAGTCCTGATACAGATCATGAAAATGACTATAATTCACCTGACAGCCCCATAGCACCTGTAAGTTAATATATGTGGTCAATTAATTAATAGCGTCTGACTAAACATTCCTTATCATTCTTATTTTCTTTTTCTGGCACCAAGTTAAGGTTTGACCACATTATTTTTCCCTGTCAGTGACCTAATAGGGGTTAATCTGCTTATTAACCCAACAATAATAGCATATGAGCATTTTACTTCAATAAATTAAAATAAGGTTACATTCATTTTACATAAATAGTATACTAAATGAAAGACACAAATTTTACTTCGGTATCATTTACTTGACCATAAAGAGAAAAGGTAAAAAAGCAAGATAACTCTATCTATGCAAATATGACATTGTAATTGAATTACGTATCTTGCAGGAAAGTATAAAAAGTTGTAGAAATTACAGATATTTCAGAAATTCTATGAGGGGAGTGACTTGTATTTATTTTCTACATTTGTATTCAATCTGGAATTTCACATGAATATACAATATTCTAAGAAAATTTTATATTCATGTGAAATTCCAGATTGAATACAGTCTACCAAACTAGTCATGATTGACAAGTATTATTGTGTTTACAGTTACTAGTTGTGTTGTATTTCAAGCTCACCATTTGGTCTCAAATCTTTTTATTTGTTCGTTCAATAGAACTAAAAAGTACAGTTTATCTAAAATATCTGTGTTTAAGATTTTAGTTTACTGAACAATTTAATTAGTCCCCTACCGGTCTGTCCTTCCGTCTGTCCGTCCATCAGTCCGTCCGTCCACAAAACTGGATCCCGCGATAACTACTGAAAATATTTTAATGAAACTTGATATATGGATAGATGGCAGTATGGAGATTATGCACGTCTTTTTCTTTTCTTCCTATGTTGTAAATTCTGGTTGTTATGGCAACAAATAGACTGAAAATATGGCAAATTTTACACATAACCTGGATCCCGCGATAACGCAAAAAGTACTGAAAATATTTTTATGAAACTTGATATATGGATAGATGGCAGTATGGAGATTATGCACGTCTTTTTCTTTTCTTCCTATGTTGAAAATTCTGGTTGCTATGGCAACAAATAGACTGAAAATATGGCAAATTTTACACATAACCTGGATCCAGTGATAACACAAAAAGTACTGAAAATATGTTTATGAAACTTGACATATGGGTAGATGGTAGTATGGAAATTCTGCACATCCTTTAAGTTTTTTATCTTCCTATGTTGAAAATTCTGGTTGCTATGGCAACAAATAGACTGAATTTCAAGATTTCTGATTCTAGTTTTTAAGTTTTTTCACTATAAGTTCTTTATTTCTTAAGGTATTTTCTTCAAACTTTAAATATAAGTTGCTTGTCATCAACCACATCATATGTGACAAGGTTTACAACTCTAGCACAAAATTTATCAGAATTACCTCCCTTGAACTTAAACATTGTTTTTTTAATAACTTCTTTTTCTGAATGTATCTACTTTAAACTTCATAAAAATGTTTCTTATTGTCACTCAACATTTGTGATTGTTCAATACTCTAGCAAGACTATTTCCAGAATTATGCCCCTTTTGAACTCAGACTTTTTTTTGAGAAATTTGTAATTTTTACTCCAACTTCTTCAATCATGATAGGATTTTAAAAATATTATATTTTGATAACAGGGATGTTTAAAAAATAACTTTAGAGTGTCCTTCAGTCCGTCTGTCTGTACATAAAAACTGTTTCCTGTGATCACTTTTAAAGAACTTTTTCAACAAATTTACTTAAAATAGGAACCTTAGTGAATGGCCAATGGCCCTTCAGAATGTTGCTTGGGCTCTTACCGGTAGGGGACTTATGGATTGCTTGCAATACTATGATAATTGCTTGTTTTCTGATGAAGATCATTGTAATGATCGAAACTAGTAGACTTTATAAAATAATTTCAAACCTGTTAGGTGGTGACATGTTGTTTCTCTTAGTCCTCCTCTACCTTCAATTTGATTTAATTTTCTGTAAATCATCTTACTTAGATAAACAAAATAATCACAGTTGTGTATAATAATTAACAGTCTAATGCAAGTCCATTATTTTTGACCCACACAAGACTGAATATCTTCTGATGAACTTCATTGAAAATTTAATTGAAAATACTCGAGAAAATGTGCAGTTTTAAATACAATGTATTTTTAAAAAAATATTAATTTGTTGCTCACATTAAATGGAAATGAGCTGATTGTTATAAAGCTATCTGAATGATTGCAGTTTGGCCAACAGTTACTGAGAAAAACAAAGAAAAGATCTATGCTGTTCCAAGAAAGACGTCAAAGTGCAAGTCCATTGAGAGAGAGGAACCAGTGATTTGAGGATTACTGACAGTGCTCGAAAAGGTTGGGAGTTCATTTACACATGAGAAACCAGTCTTTGACAGCAATGATAAGAAAGGCTCAATAATGCTTGGACATAATACTTACATATTTATATATATGCTTCGAAGATTGGTACAGCAAATATATACATGATACAGAATTGTACAAAACGTAGAAAAAAAGATGAAAGTTATGTGCCAAATACCTTGTGATGCAGAAGTGTGCTATATATTAAGCAGACTAGATTACTTAATACATGATAATCATGTTATTATATCATGTATGTAAAATGTTTAAAAAAGAAACTAAGATACATGGCACATTAATATTTAATGGATTATTGAATGCCTCGTGGGGAATTATCTTATCTAATATTTTTGTTTATAACATGCATTAGCCACATGTTTATCTATATTATCTGCATAAGCAGTTAAATATCAGGTTCTTTGTCTTTTTATTCACTCTGAGGAAATCGTAATGTAATTGTTCTATACTTTCCTAGGCATGCGGTTAAACATTTCTGTGGTATCCATTTTCCAAGTATTTTCCTTAAGTAGACATGAGGGAAGGTACATTTTAACCTGATTTTAGCAGGTATTGTAACAAATAGCAATATTTTGGGCACTTTACTCTTTAACTTTAACCGAAAAATACAAATGAAAATAAATGTCAAGATATAACTGTGTCCTTTTCCTCAAAGTATTTATCTTTTGCTGTGTTTAGAGATCAGTTACTGGAATTTGGATATTTTACAGCTTCAACAAACTGAAACAATTTATCAATAGTTATTGGTCAGAACACATAGTTATGACTGCTAAGCTACCTTTTGTGTCAACTACTTCAATGGGATATTTTCTTTTATCTGAATAGCGTGAATATGACATGTATCTTCTTTTTTGCATATTTCTAAAAGTGGTACTGACTTAAATTTAATAACCAGAACAAAAGACCATAAAACTTTTACCTCAGTTTATGGATTGACATGATCTTTAGTCTTATGCTTTTCGAAGGTATTTTTCTTGTTTCCATCTGTTATCAAATATTACATGCCCTGCTTTCTTACTTGAACTCAGTATTGCACTGTACTGTATCTTTCTGCTTTTACCCACATTCTTGCTTTTACAATCCTTTTCTTACCATTTCTAAATTAGGGCTTTCTACTAATAATGTGCCTTTTAAAAATTATTTCCCTATCACACCAACCTTCTCTCCTTGCACCCTTGCCTGTATATTACTTATATGTTATTATTTACATGCCTTCACACCTACCTGTATACTTATTTTATCAATTTTCTTTCCTTATTTAGCTTGTTTTCATTCGAATCAATATGGGGCTGCGTTCTGGTTCATCTGTATGAGAAAGACAAGTGTCTGGTAACAAAGTCATTATAAATGTCTCAAACAAATAAAATGATCTCAATTTTCAGTTGATTGCAGGATGAACCTTTTGCTGAGATAGGTAGATTTATTTCTGTATCACAGTGTGCATACAATGATAGCACACATGTATTCATAAAATGATTAAATAAAATACAAGTACATGAGTATATGAGTAATAACCATGGCATGCAACACTGTACCAAATATAACACAAAAAAGAGAAGGAGCCATGAATCTTTATTTCCACTGCGGTTCTTGTTACTTGGGGCATAGCATAGAGAGACATGATTCTCCCATGTTGCTAAAGATACATCAGAAGAAATATGTTGTTTCATTATCTGTGACAATTTGGAAAAAAATAATAATGATACTGTTACACTTTGTTTTATTTTGTAAATTTTACTGCATATTGTACAATGCTCACTGTTTCATTATGTTATACTGAAGAACGAAAGATAAAATTCAAGTATCTCGCCAGCATGTATTCCATGTATGGTTGTGAACCTTTTTGTTGGGAAAATATCTGAGCCAATCTGCAGCATGACATGATTATAATTTGTGCTGGTAAGTGTTTGTATTTTGATATTCAACCCGTGCCATGCTAGATATTTTAAATGGACTTGTCCATCCAAAACCATCATTTTTTGGGGAAAATTTTCAAAATCTTGGTTTGCTTCCAACAGGGCTAAGAAAATTTTTTATTGAACTACTAATATTCAAGTTCAAGAGTTCAAGTCCATAATGTAATTTCTGTTGGAAATAGTTTGTTTAATAATTATTAAAAGGAACCATTTTAATTTAGTTCTGATGAGTGTGCAGTTTGGTGCCATTTCTTGGCTAGTATAATTACACTTCGTTTCACCTAGCTTATAGAATTATATGTTAACTTTTTTACAAAGAATATCATGGATGACTTTAATTTTCCTTTAGTTTTACCTTTAAACTTAATCTTTTTCTATTTCATTTTTATCATCACATAAAACCAGTGTAATGTTTGATTTGCTGTTGATTTTCTTTTATGAAAAAAAAGAAACGAAAAGTAATACATTTTGTAGTTGTCCTTTCACTTTTAAACATAAAAAGGCAATGAAAACCTTTATTTATGTTTGTGACACAATGTATCAATATTGTTTGATGGTGTTCATTTATCTACAAACGTTTATTTAATGGATTTTGTTGGGGAGATTTATAAAAGCCTATATCTGATATTGATCACATGTAAAGTGTACATGTTTTGTCTAATATTTGTCAACAGCTGTTACATGTATGTGTGAAAAACCATAAACCAGTTTGAACTTGTTTTTTTCTTTCTAACGCAGGACAATCATATGCTTGTTTATAAAATAACTTTAAAAGCGGACCATGTTGCATTTACAGAAATCAGATACATGTAATTATAAAATATCATTTAAGAAAAATTAAAGAAGCAGAAATGGGGATGCATATTTATATTTTTCTGTGACTGGTTTATATTTTATAATTCATTTGATTGATTTTCTTTTGACCAGTCTTTGTATGTATGTTAACTAGAAAATTGTCATTTGTGAGGTTTCTAACTATACCACAATGAAAATCTTGTGTTTATTTTTGGCAAGGTTTAGCTCATTGGTATAGAAGTGACACAAAACATTCATGGAGAACTGTATTTAAATAGTTGTAGATGTCAGGGTGTTTCAAATAGAAGGGTATTCTTAATCTGATGATATATAAAAAGCTGTGTAGGGCTTTCTGTTTTGAAAGCAACTTAATTTAATATAATTTATTTTAGTAATAACCAACAGCTCTATTACCTTGTAAATATTGGTGAACATTTTTTTTTTCTAACTTATATTTTACTGTAAATTATTATTTGTAGAAATATAAGCCTTCATTAAGTTATAAGATGTTGAATTTTTTGGAGGTCTGTCCAGGCTGTATACTGTTAGCTGTCATTATTTCAATTTTCATCTTGATATCCCCAAAATTCATAATGGACAGTTCACTAAATGGGAGCTGGGCAAGTTCATTTATGAAATTTAGCAGGTTAAGGGTATGAATTACAATGTTATTGCAAGAAATATATAAAACCAACATTTGTGTAAAGTGTAAATATATTGAAAGATATAATTTTGTGATATGCTGGACAAAATATGTCCCCTTGGTCTTTCAGTTTGTACAAATTTCTGTGTATATAAACATTTGTATAAAAGTTCTTGAATGTATAGCGAGATGTAATTTTTCTTCCCTTACTTTGTTTATCTCTCTTTCCACTCATCTATATTGAACTGTATGTAATCTGAAGAAAATTTGTTAGTAAATTGAAAAATTGTGTACTAGGGTATGGTATCTAAATTGAAAGAATTATATTTGTAAATGTCAAATAAAAAACAAAATCATTGCTCAAAATTCAAAAAGTTGCAATGGAGGTTTTTTATAAGGGAAATTTTTATTCCATTTTCCATGTATGTTATAGTTAAAATTTTCTCCAGATATGACCAAACAACATTATTATAAAAAAAAAATATGATTTGATTTTAATAGCTTTTCACTTTTTTAATTGAACAATAAGGTCCTAAATATGACATTTCGATCTGAAAGTATTATAAATTGTTTAAATACATGTATTAAATATTGATATTGCATGTTGGGCCATTCCTTTATCATTAGCTTACAGAACTGATAATTGTTCCTCTTTTTTTGAATTTAAGAAATATACTAAGGGAATACTGAGTGGATGCTTATTGATCTTAATTTAGCTTATATCAACATGCAACTTGTTTTGATTTTAAGCCCATCAGAGAACATCAGGTGAGCGATTTAAGACCATATGCCCTCTTGTTTTATTGTTCATCATTTTTAGCTCGAATATTCGATAAGAATAAGTAGAGCTATTGCAGTCACCCGAGCGTCGGCGTCAGCGTAACCACTTATGTTAAAGTTTTTGTAATAGTTCAAATATTTTCAGAGTCCATTGACATATGGCTTTGAAACTTTGAACACTTGTTCACCATCATGACCCCAACCTGTATACAGGAGGAGGTAACTGTATCAAGCATTTTGACAGAATTATGCCCCTTTTTCGACTTAGAATTTACGTTAAAGTTTTTGTAATAGTTCAAATATTTTCAAAGTCCATTGGCATATGGCTTTGAAACTTTGCACACTTGTTCACCATCATGACCCCAACTTGTAGACTGGAGGAGGTAACTGTATCAAGCATTTTTTTTTACTATCAAGCACTTAGAATAGTCGAGCGTTGCTGTCCTACTGACAGCTCTTGTTTATAAGGTTTTCTTTGTGAACTAGTAACTGAAAAGATTTGTTAAATAGTGCATTTATTAAACCTGTTTGTATTTCATGTAATTGTAATGTTTTATAAAAGTCTTTTTTTTTTCAGAAAGTTTCATGTACTGACAAAGTTTAGAATCTTTGGAATTATGACCCTTCATTATAGATATTTAAACTGTTTTGGCACAAGGTTGCACTTGATTTATGAATTGCTCACATAGATATATTTCCTGACATCATAAAAATATACTTGAATGCTTTGCTTGTAATTGTTATTTTTGTAATGGGCTACTTGAATTGTAATTAAGTGTGAAATATATATAATTATTTCAATAAAAGAAACAATTCTAGACCATTGTTTTTGTTTGTTTGTATGAGAAACTGAATAAGTAGAATTTGATATCAAATTAAGAGAGAGATGATACGACTTGGGCATTTTTAGGCATTGTGAAATTAATTTATGTTTGTTGTTTTGTCTGTACAGCAATTTTTGTTTGTTATTGGGTGTGTAGTGGTGTCTGTTTGGTGTATCTGTACCAGTAGGTTACTGTGTCTTAGCTTGACATATGGCTTTGAAACTTTGCACACTTGTTCACCATTATAACCCCAACCTGTAGACAGGAGGAGGTAACTGTATTAAGCATTTTGACAGAATAATGCCCTTTTTTCAACTTATAATTTAAATTTAGGTTTGCATACCACCTCAGATATTTTCATATTCTATTGAAACAATTTGAAATTTTATACTCTTTTTTTGAGAGCATATTAGGACTCTCTCCAAGGCCTTTAACTGTAACATGGATTGAAAGAAAATTTTTGTCATTTTATCAAGGCTCTTTTACTATCAAGCACTTAGAATAGTCAAGCGTTGCTGTCCTACCAACAGCTCTTGTGTAGCTGTTTGTTGTGTGTAATAAGAGCATTGTGTTTGTTACTGTGTTTATTGATATGTCTGTAGTAAATTGTGTTTGATATAGTTTGTAGCAGTTTTATGATCGTTGTATGTACCTAATTTGTGACTCTATTAAAGATTTTGTTTGTTATCCTTTGTAGGGATATGTAGGTATTTGTGAATATAGTGGTTTGTATTTTTAATTGTCTGTTCGTGTTTGTGTCTGTAAAATGCTTTTAGATATTTATTGTGTCGGTAGTGGTTTATGTCTGTTGGTGTGTATGTAACTGTTTATGTCTGTTTTGTGTCTGTAGTGTTTTATGTCTATCATTGTGAATTTGGTGTTTATGTTCGTTGTTGTGTCAGAAATAGTTTATGCCTGTCATTGTATCTGTAGAAATTTATGTTTGTGCTGAAATGGCATAGGTGAATTGTGTCTGTAGTGGTTTATGTCTGTTGCTGTGTCTGTAGTGGTTTATGTATGTTGCTGTGTCTGTAGTGGTTTATGTCTGTTGATGTGGCTGAAGTGGTTTATGTCTCTTGCTGTGTCTGTAGTTGTTTATGGTCATTTATTGTGTCTGTAGTGGTTTATGTCCTTATTGTGTCTGTAGTGGTTTATGTCCGTTGCTGAAGCTGAAGTTGTTTATGTCTGTTGATGTGTCTTTAGTGGTTTATGTCTTTTGTTGTGTCTGTAGTGGTTTATGTCTGTTATTGGGTTTGTAGTGGTTTATGTCTGTAGTGGTTTATGACCTTATTGTGTCTGTTGTGGTTTATGTTTATTGTTGTGTCTAAAGTGGTTTATGTCTGTTGGTGTGTCTGTAGTGGTTTATGTCTGTAGTGGTTTTTGTCTGTTGTTGGGTTTGCAGTGGTTTATGTCTGTTATGTCTATAGTGGTTTATGTCTGTTATTGGGTTTGTAGTGGTTTATGTTTATTGTTGTGTCTAAAGTGGTTTATGTCTGTTGATGTGTCTGTAGTGGTTTTTGTCTGTTGTTGGGTTTGCAGTGGTTTATGTCTGTTGTGTCTATAGTGGTTTATGTCTGTTATTGGGTTTGTAATGGTTTATGTCTGTAGTGGTTTATGTCCTTATTGTGTCTGTTGTGGTTTATGTTTATTGTTGTGTCTAAAGTGGTTTATGTCTGTTGGTGTGTCTGTAGTGGTTTATGTCTGTAATGGTTTTTGTCGGTTGTTGGGTTTGCAGTGGTTTATGTCTGTTGTGTCTGTTGTGGTTTATGTTTATTGTTGTGTCTAAAGTGGTTTATGTCTGTTGGTGTGTCTGAAGTGGTTTATGTCTGTATTGGTTTTTGTATGTTGTTGGGTTTGCAGTGGTTTATGTCTGTTGTGTCTGTTGTGGTTTATGTTTATTGTTGTTTCTAAAGTGGTTTATGTCTGTTGGTGTGTCTGTAGTGGTTTATGTCTGTAGTGGTTTTTGTCTGTTGTTGGGTTTGCAGTGGTTTATGTCTGTTGTGTCTGTTGTGGTTTATGTTTATTGTTGTGTCGTAAGTGGTTTATGTTTATTGTTGTGTCTAAAGTGGTTTATGTCTGTAGTCGTTTATGTATGTTGCTGTGTCTGTAGTGGTTTATGTCTGTTGATGTGTCTAGTGGTTTATGTCTGTAGTGGTTTTTGTCTGTTGTTGGGTTTGCAGTGGTTTATGTCTGTTGTGTCTATAGTGGTTTATGTCTGTTATTGGGTTTGTAATGGTTTATGTCTGTTGTTGTGTCTGTTGTGGTTTATGTCCTTATTGTGTCTGTTGTAGTTTATGTTTATTGTTGTGTCTAAAGTGGTTTATGTCTGTTGCTCTGGCTGTAGTGGTTTTTGTCTGTTATTGGGTTTGTAGTGGTTTATGTTTATTGTTGTGTCTAAAGTAGTTTATGTCTGTTGGTGTGTCTGTAGTGGTTTATGTCTGTAGTGGTTTTTGTCTGTTGTTGGGTTTGCAGTGGTTTATGTCTGTTGTGTCTATAGTGGTTTATGTCTGTTATTGGGTTTGTAATGTTGTTGTGTCTGTAGTGGTTTATGTCCTTATTGTGTCTGTTGTGGTTTATGTTTATTGTTGTGTCTAAAGTGGTTTATGTATGTTGCTCTGGCTGTAGTGGTTTATGTCTGTAGTGGTTTTTGTCTGTTGTTGGGTTTGCAGTGGTTTATGTCTGTTGTGTCTATAGTGGTTTATGTCTGTTATTGGGTTTGTAATGGTTTATGTATGTTGCTGTGTCGGTAGTGGTTTATGTCTGTTGGTGTGTATGTAACTGTTTTTGTCCGTTTTTGTGTCTGTAGTGTTTTATGTCCATCATTTTGAATTTGGTGTTAATGTTCGTTGTTGTGTCAGAAATAGTTTATGTCCGTCATTGTATCTGTAGAAATTTATGTTTGTTGCTGAAATGGCATAGGTGAATTGTGTCTGTAGTGGTTTATGTCTGTTGCTGTGTCTGTAGTGGTTTATGTATGTTGCTGTGTCTGTAGTGGTTTATGTCTGTTGATGTGGCTGAAGTGGTTTATGTCTCTAGCTGTGTCTGTAGTTGTTTATGGTCATTTATTGTGTCTGTAGTGGTTTATGTTCTTATTGTGTCTGTAGTGGTTTATGTCCGTTGCTGTGGTTGTAGTGGTTTATGTTCATTGCTGTGGCTGTAGTGATTTATGTTCGTTGCTGTGGCTAAAGTGGTTAATGTTCGTTGCTGTGGCTGAAGTGGTTAATGTTCCTTGCTGTGGCTGAAGTGGTTTATGTTCATTGCTGTGGCTGTAGTGGTTAATGTTCATTGCTGTGGCTGTAGTGGTTTATGTTCGTTGCTGTGGCTGTAGTGGTTAATTTTCATTGCTGTGGCTGTAGTGGTTTATGTCCGTTGTGGTTTTTGTCCGTTGCTGTGTCTAGTACATGTAGTTTATGTCCGTTGCTGTGGCTGTAGTGGTTTATGTTCGTTGCTGTGGCTGTAGTGGTTAATGTTTGTGGCTGTAGTGGTTTATGTTCGTTGCTGTGGCTGTAGTGGTTTATGTTCATTGCTGTGGCTGTAGTGGTTTATGTCCATTGCTGTGTCTGTAGTGGTTTATGTTCATTGCTGTGGCTGTAGTGATTTATGTTCGTTGCTGTGGCTGTAGTGGTTTATGTTCATTGCTGTGGCTGTAGTGGTTTATGTCCATTGCTGTGGCTGTAGTGGTTTATGTTCATTGCTGTGGCTGTAGTGGTTTATGTTCGTTGCTGTGGCTGTAGCTGTGGCTGTAGTGGTTTATGTCTGTGGCATGGTTATTTCATTGCTGTGGCCGTAGTGGTTTATGTCCATTACTGTGTCTGTAGTGGTTTATGTTCGTTGCTGTGGTTTATGTCCATTACTGTGTCTGTAGTGGTTTATGTTCGTTGCTGTATCTGTAGTGGTTTATGTCCGTTGTGGTTTTTGTCCGTTGCTGTGTCTAGTACATGTAGTTTATGTCCGTTGCTGTGGCTGTAGTGGTTTATGTTCGTTGCTGTGGCTGTAGTGGTTAATGTTTGTGGCTGTAGTGGTTATGTCGTTGCTGTGGCTGTAGTGGTTTATGTCCGTTACTGTGTCTGTGGTGGTTTATGTCTGTTGCTGTATCTAGTTGTTTATGTCTGCTGCTGCATCTAGTGGTTTATGTTCCTTGCTGTGGCTGTAGTGGTTTATGTCAATTGCTGTGGCTGTAGTGGTTTATGTTCCTTGCTGTGGCTGTAGTGGTTAATGTTCCTTGCTGTGGCTGTAGTGGTTTATGTTCCTTGCTGTGGCTGTAGTGGTTAATGTCCGTTGCTGTGGCTGTAGTGGTTAATGTTCATTGCTGTGGCTGTAGTGGTTAATGTTCGTTGCTGGTTTATGTTCATTGCTGTGGCTGTAGTGGTTTATGTTCGTTGCTGTAGCTTTAGTTGTTTATGCGCATTGTTGTGGCTGTAGTTGTTCATGTCCGTTGTTGTGGTTTTTGTCCGTTGCTGTGTCTGTAGTACATGTAGTTTATGTCCGTTTCTGTGGCTTTAGTGGTTTATGTCTGTTGTTGTGTCTGTCGTGGTTTATGTCTGTTGTTGTGTCTGTAGTGGTTTATGTCTGGTATTGGGTTTGAAATAGTTTGTTTGTTATTGTGTTTGTGGTGTTTTAAGTCCGTTATTGTGTCTGTAGTTGTATGTTATTATGACTGTGGTAGTTTATGTTGTTGCTGTATTTCGAACTGGTTTTAGAGCATCTACCTCATTTTCGGCGTTCGTGTTTGAGCCCTGAACGGGTTATATCAAGACATTTTTAAAGAATCAGTTTAGTTTTCAGTTATTTAGGGGATACGTGTGAGACTTGCCGTTCAGGTGTCCGTATAATCTAATCTGAAGGGTATCGACAGCTTGTTTACAACGTTATATATTTGTTACACGTCGTCGACGTAAATGCGCCCTCACCTTTGTTAAAGTAATTAGTAGAATTATATTGCGATACATCAAGTTTTAAAACAGATATATTCCATGTTCGTTTGTGGTGATCCTAACCCTTCCCCTCTCTCGTCGTTTGCCGATGATCAAGTCTGGATTAATATAATATAAGAGATTAAAGCTTCGTTTTTACTATTGTGTTTTCATCATTGGAAATTCCAGCTGCTTCTCTATAATTAAGTTAAAGACATTGCTGCTTTTTTTATTTGTCTCTTATCTTAATGCCAATACCTGCTAACCTTGAAAATTGATTACATAAAGTCAACTATTGTCGTTTCCCGATAAGACACAAGTCAAATAATGACGGACAAAGAAGGAAGGTCTTTTCTAGAGGTTCCTGTTAATGTCGCACACCTGAATAATAAATGTTGCTAATAGAAGGACAGATAGAGGCCCCTACCATCACACTTACTATATTATTCGCGATATTTACTCTGTTTATCTTTAGCAAATATATAGCTGTAATACTAACAATACATATTGAATATAACTTTTACTCTGAAACATTTATAAGTGAAAAAGTACAATTATCTTTTTGTACATGACAAAGTCCTAAAATGTACTTTCGCGCTTTAGTTTTCGTTTTCCTGTAATCGTTACATTAAACATGTGCACAAGTAATTATATAGCAATTTACGCTGTTTACGCTAAATTTTCAATTTAGAAACTGGTAAAGTTCATCTTATAATTCATTTAGTGTTTGATGAATATGTTCTTATAATTAACAATAAAAGGTTAATAATCGATATTTACATATATTTTATAACAACCATTCACCATCTGCAGTCATGTATAATATATATTTAAAACATTTTTTTTGCGTTTTCTGCAAAATAATGTTAATGTCTTAGGCATGATTCATTTAGGTTGATAATCAAAATCACATCTTTGGTAACCTATATGATTGAATAATGTCTCAGATTAAAAAAATCTTAACAGAAAAAAAAAACTGAAGTAGTTTTTAATACGAGTCAAAAAGATAAAAAGAACAAAAAATATGTTTAGAATTCCGTATACCACGCACAATTACAAATACTAATCCTAAGTAGGGCCTCAATTAAAAATATCTTATATGAGAGAGATGTCGAAGAAGCTGTTGATAACATCACATCTTACACACTACACCGTGCTACTTCGATCATTGGCAATATTCTTAATGGAAGTTCATGCAATCTGAAATATAGAAACTTTCATCGCGCATGTTTTCAACAGAATATTCTAAATCTTCATGGTCTTAAGAGGATCGCGAAAAAATGAGAACGCTAGTGGGAAGGAAAACCAAAACTTCACGTTTGCTATAGGCGTTTAAAAAATCAGGGAATGAATGTAAATGGTACGTACGCTTTTCTCAGGTAAGTTCATTAAGTTTTTTTTTTCTGTAAAAAAAGGGTTCAGTTTTCTGTGAGATAATCGGGAATCCGTAGTTACTATTCAGTCGCGTGAAAAATGCAAAGGTTCCTATATATATGTTAATGAATAACGTTTTTTTTTCTTCAAATTCCTATCAATATTTTCTTGCTGATACTTGCTGATAGTTATTGTTCGCTTATAGAACCTCTATGACTTAGTGTTACAACATCACTATTTGTCTTATGGCTGGCTAGTTCGCGATCCAAATCTATTTGAGGCAAATATTTATTTATTCGTTTAAATTTATTTTGATGTAACTATGGTAACGTTGTTTAGATAATACACACAAAGGATTTGATCACTTGTCGCTCAAAACTTAATCGGAAAGAGCCACTACAGAAACTATTTTATTTTCGTAAATGAATCAATTGAACATCATAGCTGTTGGTTTTTTCATGGGATTTTTTTTTCTGTTATTTTATCCAGATCACAAATGACTGTCATTTATATATAATTTACAATATACTGTGATATAAGTTGTTATAAATTCATACTAATGATTCACTTATGAAAGAGTAAAAGTCAATGGTTGGAAACTTTGTAGAAAATTGAAGTACATTATGTTTGACTTTTGCGTATTTGTAGCATATGATTATTATGTGCTCAATGAAAACGCTTGGAGTACCAAATTTTGAGGATAAATAATACAAGAATATATGTTTGGTTTAATCATACTTAATACATTCGAATAATTTTAAAAGTCGACTGTTTATGACATTTAGCCAACTAAACACATAATTTTACTACTTGTGTAGCATAGTCTAGTTTTCTTTTATAATTGCTAAGTCAACTAGAGTGCAATTACGCAACTGCTGGGAAGCAAGATTTTTCAAAATTTATTTATGGAGTAATGCCAGACTTTTGTGTGTGTGTGTGTGTGTGTACCTTGCAGGAAAGCAGTAAAATTGAGAAGTTTACATTTGCAAAATCTAGAGCAGTGGAACGGTGTTATATAGGGAAACATTACGGAGGATGGTGTAATTGAGATCAAACAATGGTAAGTTTTAATATCTTCGTGAGTGTCTGTATACGTGTGTTACTGCTGAATTAATATATCATTAAAGTTTTCGTACTAAAAGTTAAACGTTAACCTGCTTTAGCCGAGAATGGCTTTGCTACTATTATAGAATCAAGCCGGTCTGCATATCCTTGCGGTCTGACCAGGCTCTATACAGTTTGCTAACTAACTAAAATGTTCGTCTTGATATTTCTAAAATTGATAATGAAAGGTTTCAACAAATGAAATCATTGAGGAGATTCATGTAGGCGTTTTTATTATATATACGTATTTTCTATTCACAGCTATTTAAAGTTACTCAGACTGTTTGATTTTATTTATTTTACTTAAGTTGTGCAAATTATGACAAAATAGATACAATTTAATAAAGAGACTATCTCACTGTAATTGCGCAGTAGTGAGATTTTCATTTAGTTAAAATGCGAGTCAATGATAAAAGAAATTTCCCTCTTCTCGACTTAACTTTCTTTTATAGTGTGTATACGTTATGTCATATTGTATGCCAAGTAAATCGTTATACTTATTGACCATAAAAAATTTTCTTTGTTAATCCAAGAAAACGTAACTCTTTGGTTTTCTTTTTTTGACATAAATCAGCTGATTAGAGGTAAACAAAAACACGTGGAATGCTATAAATAGCGCGAGAAAATTTGACGTCATCCAATCAATAAGCTAAAAGGGTAATCACGTGACTTTTACAGTGATGTCGAAGATGGCGAATGTTGCTGATAATTATACGTAAAATAAACAAAGAAAGGTGAACGAAATATTGACATATTTAAGAAATAAGCTACTAGTGTTTCTGAATGTATGCAAACGGAGTAAATCAGCGTTAAACGCGCTTATTAATACATTGTTTAACAGGAGATATCTGGATCACTGTCTGGGAACAAGTTTACATACACGTGTGACATAGAAAATATAAACATTTATAACTGATTAAAGTGCATATGTATCACGTTAAGTATGTCTGATAACGAGATTATTTGATGACAGTGACTTGAGCTTTTTTTATATTACAGCGTGTATTAAGTAATTATCGACGTGACGACATGGGGTTCCTACATCAGCTGGGCTTGCTACTGTGGAAGAACTTTACCCTGAAGAAAAGAAACCCAGTATGTATTATATATATTTACTTATCTGTGTATGTATGTGATATCAAGGTTTATTGGGGATAAGAAATAGAAAAGCCAATATAATATACTATAAATTTAAAGGTTTGTAATGGGGGAACAATAAATTAAAATTAACCTCTGTTGGTTAAGATTCATTTAAATTTAAGACCATATTGACAAAATCTGGGACTTAAAAATTAAACAACATAAATATCAAAAGGAATGTATGTCACAGACTGTACAGGAGAATTTTTTATTTTTTTATTAGCACATGTCTAACTTAATTGTAGACCTGTTTTTTTAAGGTGCACATAGTCTTTAACCAGATAGACTTAACATTTGGTTAAATTAACGTTTATCATGGGAAATGCTTAGTTTAATATGTTCCATTTGAGGCCTTCTCCAGAAAGGCCTTAAAAGTATATATTATCAAGATTGATCATTGAAGAATGTGCATCTTAATTTGAGGATAGATATCTGATGACAAAAGACCAGATAATTTGACAAGTGAAGTGCATGCCGTGTTAAGTAAACAATTTATTGTTTGTTTCAAGAGCTTAGTAAAATCTACAATTCCGACCAATGTCAGATATTTTTATTTTTAACTGAGGGAAAACCTGAAAATTTTGATAATAATGATTCCTTGGCACTAGGAGTTCAATTTTCGATTTCTGCAATCTTATTTTAATATGGCAAAGTTATTTGAGATTATCTCTATGGAAAGAGTTAAGATATATGTCCCCTTTTACTGATTAACATACTAAGTATTAAAAATAAATGTAAATAATGAAAAGAAAGAAAATTGTTGCAAATTTAAAATGTTGGTAATGAACAAGAAGTAGTAAAATACAATGTAATACAATGTATACAAATGCTATTGTGAATACAATTCTGTGATGTCACTGCTTCAGCCCCCTGAAATGATCTGCCATGCTGATATATAGATGTTACATCAAATTTTGACCATGTTGTAAAATGATGTCATGGGACCATGGGTTATTTTTCAATGAATGAATGAGCAATTTTCAATATTAAAGACTAAATGCCCATTGTTTTATGACCCCTTTACCTGTGAATATTTTACTCTCTTTGAAAATTGCCTAACTTAAGTTAGGTCATATTTTAATAATAACTCTTACCAACAGATGAATTAACAGACCTCTAACTGACAGACAAATTAAGAGACCTCTCACTGACAGTCGAATTAACAGACCTCTCACTGACAGATGAATTAACAGACCTCTCACTGACAGATGAATTAACAGACCTCTAACTGACAGTCGAATTAACAGACCTCTAACTGACAGTCGAATTAACAGACCTCTAACTGACAGATGAATTAACAGACCTCTAACTGACAGTCGAATTAACAGACCTCTAACTGACAGATGAATTAACAGACCTCTAACTGACAGATGAATTAGCAGACCTCTAACTGACAGTCGAATTAACAGACCTCTAACTGACAGATGAATTAACAGACCTCTAACTGACAGATGAATTAGCAGACCTCTCACTGTCAGATGTATTAGCAGACCTCTCACTGTCAGATGTATTAGCAGACCTCTAACTGATGAATTAACATACCTCTTACTGACAGATAGATAGATTTGGACAGTTGAATGTATAGATGATTTCCTAACATCAATGTATTAACTCTTTATTATATCAGGTATTTGACTATTATCCTACTCACCCAGGCATTGGCATAACACTTTGGTTAAAAATTTACGTACAACATCATATCTCATCAACCACTAATGATATTTTGTTATATTTTCATGAGCATATTAAGTTAACTGCACTATGTTTAAGGCCCATAACTCTAGCTTGGATTTTGACTGGATTTTGGCCCTTTTTAAACTTAGAAAATTCTTGTTTCTTTGGGTAATACTTATTGACCATTCAATTTTCATAACTTTTGAGTCACATGAAACTTAATATTTCTTTTGGGTCACTTTCCTAGACCCATTTACTCTTGCATGGATTTTGACTTAATTATTGCCCTTTGTGAATTAAGGAAATTTTTGTTTTAAGTGTTATTTGCAACATTTACATCCAGGACATTAAGTTCCAAAATTTGGAAGTCTTTGTAAAGAAGCCCCCAGGGGAAAACATTATATTTTGGAAGTCACAAGCCAAATTTAGGAGTAAGGACTCCCAAACTTCCATTCTTTGGTCAGTATCCAAGACTCTTAACCATGTCATATACATTATTTATATTTTTGCTAATGAAATCTCTTTCTTTGTTAATTCTTTCATTGTCCAGGCTCTTGTTTTACTATCAAGCACTGAAAATAGTCCAGTGGGATGTCCTACTGACTGCTCTTGTTTTATTTATCACAGACAGATGGAGTGATGAATTAACTCAAATATGCAGACTCAACAATAACACAATACAAGATGTATTGAAAATTAAATAATGACCGATCGATTTAACTTGGAATATTTTATGTTTACGGAAAGTATTTGAAATAGAATGATAAATAATCAAAACAAATTACTCAATAAAACCACCTACATATTAATTCCTGTACAAAATATCATTACATAATACATGGACCTACTGGATATGAAATTTTATGTATCTATATTGAACGAGGCACAATCAGCCGGTAACATTTTCTATAATCATGAAGGCAATCAGTTAGAAACGACAGCTTGGAAATATGTTGTTTTTCAGCACTGTTCAACATTACTATTGATTCTCTACTCTGTTGATAATTGACGACTCAAGAACCTGTTTGTTATATGAGGGATGATCCAAATCTATGTAGACATTGCTGTTGCTTAAACATTAGTCATTCATATACTTTAATAAATTGAAAATGTAAAGAAACTGTTGCAAGAATGCCAGGTGGTTTTCTGACCATAATGAAGCATGCGCCATGCGCATGATTTTTGCAACTCATGTAAAGGCTGTTGGGGTTATTGTCTGCACGGGTACTACTTGTATGTCCCCAGTGTTCCTTTAAGTATACTAGATATACTCCAAACGACTTTATGGTAAATTTAAATTTTGATTCTCAGGAGCCATTCAATATTTTCTGGTAGCAATGAATACTTTTTGCATGAGTACGTACTGACTTAGTGTACTAAAAAATACACATGGGGGCCTACAAGTAGTATCCCCAACAACAATAACCCAAACAGCGATGATAATGTATATAATGTTTCAATAAAACAAAAGTTAAACTTGCGAAAAATATAACCCATGTCACTGGGAAGTATGCAAATGAAGTTTTGTCAACTTTGGTAATTTATTTGAATATAGCGTTTTAAACACAGCCACTTTCAAAAGCTCTTCTCATGGTAGGACCTCTGGGAAATCTGTGTAAATATTAAATAAATTTGCAATAATGGCAGATATACAAGGGATTAGATTAGTATAAGACTGATAATATATCAAAGAATGACAGTAGACTTAATTCATGCATTAAAATGATTCCAAGTAAATAGAATAAAAAATAAGATAGTTTTATTTCTAAACCACATGCTCCTCATTGCTGTAAGTTCTAATCCTGGCACGGACTTATGGATTCTTTAATGCGAAGAATCTGTCCAGCTAAGAACACAGTTGGTTTTACACAGGTTCCTGTTTATGCCAGAAACAATGGACAGAGGGACACCTGAGATCTTCCTCCTCCAGTAAAGATGGAAAGTCACCATATGACCTCCAAAGTGTTGATGTGACTTAAAAAAATATTGAAGTCAAATGATGCTATACTGTCTTTAACAAGAGTGATAAGACATCCTCATACATATACTTTAGCCCTCCAACATTCTGGCCTCCATATGATGCTGAAACTAATGAAAATCATTGATGTTGATAACATAAAATTTGTAGATAATTTCTTCATATAAAGGGTAAATCCAAGTATTGTAAACATTGTGGCGTTTTGAGACATTGATTTAAAGTTAGTATTGATATATAAATATTGATCAGTGTACTAGCTTTTACTATGTACAAAGTCAATTCACTAAAATGCCCGCAGGCAATGTTCGCTTTTATTTAGAATTAATCTTAATTATATATGTAATGAAATATTATATCATGCTATTTTAAAATGTTAATGTTAACTATAAAGCAGCCTTTGTTGTATATCCTGATACATTAAAGTTAGTCAGTTTAGTAATTTTAAATTCTCATTGAATTTACTTTGTACACAAAATGGTGTTGATGTATTGCCTTATTGGAAATGGGAATTGACCATGTGTAAAAGTTCTTTGTATGGCCATTTTTACCAACATTTTTTCAAAGATGGCCAAAGAAACACATCTTATAAAAAGCTTATTTCAGATATAACAATATAAATATCCCTGTACTTTACAAGGATGCATTAATACATTAAAATATTAATTTAAGGCAAAAAGATATTCTGAGACTTTTGACAAAAAAAATCCCCCATTTTGTTATGTTTTTTGTCTTTGCAAAAGAAATACAAATATCTGCTTTACTATATACATTGTGTAAACGAAAAACAATATTTATATCAACCTAGCTAATCTACATTGTACCCATCATACTTTTTGGTGTAATAGCCATGCATCAGTTTTTTTTATCAAGATAAATCTGTGTCACCGGATTTTAAACAAAAGAATATTTTAAAAACATTTATATTTTTCTTTACAAAAATTATTTATTTAAAGTATCTAAATATTCAAATGGAAACGCAAAAGCCAGTCTTAATGGGTACTTTAAGGCCAGACAAAGGGATAAAGAAAGATTAGGGGTCACAAACATCAAACACTTACTAGGTAATAATATGTTTACTCTGAATGGCTGATGGGGGTATTTTAATTATCTTTGTCAATAACATCAACCATTTACCAAATAATGTTGTCTGATATTGTTGAATTTGGTGCAACTTTGAAAATGACAAAGATGGGAATTTATAGGGTGTGAATATCTGTGGCGTGTCTGAGCATGAGTCAAAAGGGCATTTCTATTCTGAGATAAAGTAAGAGAGTGACAGTTAACATAGTGTTACCTTGTGCTACTATTATATGATAATTGTCACTTTATTTTAGGTGGAAACTGAGATAAATATATTATCTAAACACAGTCCCGAAATTGAAATAAATGTATTATCTCAACACAGTCCTTTAGTTTTAGGTGAGAAACTGAGATAAATGTATTATTTCAACAGTCACTTTGTTTTAGGTGAGAAACTGAGATAAATGTATTATTTCAACACAGTCACTTTGTTTTAGGTGAGAAACTGAGATAAATGTATTATCTCAACACAGTCCCTTAGTTTTAGGTGAGAAATTGAGATAAATGTATTATTTCAACACAGTCCCTTAGTTTTAGGTGAGAAACTGAGATAAATGTATTATTTCAACATTCACTTTGTTTTAGGTGAGAAACTGAGATAAATATATTATCTCAACACAGTCACTTAGTTTTAGGTGAGAAACTGAGATAAATGTATTATTTCAACACAGTCACTTTGTTTTAGGTGAGAAACTGAGATAAATGTATTATTTCAACACAGTCACTTTGTTTTAGGTGAGAAACTGAGATAAATATATTATCTCAACACAGTCACTTAGTTTTAGGTGAGAAACTGAGATAAATGTATTATTTCAACACAGTCACTTTGTTTTAGGTGAGAAACTGAGATAAATATATTATCTCAACACAGTCACTTTGTTTTAGGTGAGAAACTGAGATAAATGTATTATTTCAACACAGTCACTTTGTTTTAGGTGAGAAACTGAGATAAATGTATTATTTCAACACAGTCACTTTGTTTTAGGTGAGAAACTGAGATAAATATATTATCTCAACACAGTCACTTAGTTTTAGGTGAGAAACTGAGATAAATGTATTATTTCAACACAGTCACTTTGTTTTAGGTGAGAAACTGAGATAAATGTATTATTTCAACACAGTCACTTAGTTTTAGGTGAGAAACTGAGATAAATGTATTATTTCAACACAGTCACTTTGTTTTAGGTGAGAAACTGAGATAAATGTATTATTTCAACACAGTCACTTTGTTTTAGGTGAGAAACTGAGATAAATACAGATGTTATATTTTTCAAAATCGAAATACATCTGCAACTTATAAACATGAATATTCTGTATATATATTGAAAAAAAATGTTTCAACTATACTATCATTTATATGTAATAATGTACATTTTTGCAGTTTGTGTTACTGTTTGAGCTGTTCATACCACTGGTGCTGTTTGTGATTCTTCTGTCAATCAGAAAGAGGGAGTTACCATCTCCTCAAAGAACACGTATGTATATATATCATATATAATCTTGTTTTTAAGTACATGTACTTTAATTGAGTGCTGCACACAAGTGGGATGACTAGCCTAGGTAACTTGTTTGAAGCCTGGCCAGCTTGGACACCTCACTAAACTCTTGACTGCTTAATTTTTTTACAAAAAAAAAAATAACATTTTGGCCAATGGGTAAGAGTTATGAACCAGTCAAAGTTATAAATCAAAATCACTTCTACCTCATCCTTGGGGAAAACTTTCTATAAAATTATCTATATATAATTTGTGCTTCTATTTTATTTCCAGGAAGACATGTGTTTCAATTCTAGTGTAGATTGTTATTATACCTTTAAATTTTGACTTTCTGATTTTCTCTACAGGTTGGGTTCTAAGGAGGGTGATAAATTGTAAAATCAAAGTCCCTGCTTATCCCCGGGGCTGGAGGGCCATGCAACAATGTTTGATTTTTAGTCCCCTACCGGTTTAACCGGAGGGGACTTTAGGTTTACCCTCCGTCCGTCTGTCCGTCTGTCTGTCTGTCCGTCTGTCTGTCCGTCTGTCTGTCTGTCTGTCAGTCTGTCAGTCCGTCAGTCCGTCCGTCCACAAAACTGGATCCCGCGATAACGCAAAAAGTACTGAAAATATTTTTATGAAAAACTTGATATATGGATAGATGGCAGTATGGAGATTATGCACGTCTTTTTTTTTTCTTCCTATGTTGAAAATTCTGGTTGCTATGGCAACAAATAGTCTGAAAATATGGCAAATTTAACACATAAACTGGATCCAGTGATAACTCAAAAAGTACTGAAAATATTTTTATGAAACTTGAAATATGGGTAGATGGCAGTCTGGAGATTATGCACATCTTTTTCTTTTCTTCCTATGTTGAAAATTCTGGTTGCTATGGCAACAAATAGCCTGAATTTCAAGATTTCTGATTTAAATTTTTCAGCTTTTTCACTATATGTTCTTTATTTCTTAAGGTGTTTACTTCAAACTTTAAATATAAGTTTCTGGTCATCAACCACATCATATGTGACAAGGTTTATAACTCTAGCACAAAAAATATCAGTATTACCTCCCTTGAACTTAGATTTTTTAGGGGAAAAAATGTTGTCTTTTTTAAATAACTTCTTTATTTCCTAATGTATCTACTTCAAACTTCATATATATGTTTCTTATTATCACTCGACATTTTTGAGAAGGTTAAATACTCTAGCAAGACTATTTCCAGAATTATGTCCCCCTTGAACTTAGATTTTTTTCGAGAAACTGGTATTTTCACTCCAACTTCTTCATTCCTTATAGGATTTACTTTAAAATCCCACATCGTAATAATATGACAAGGTTGTATAAACATAATTTCCTTACTAAGCATGGAAACTTAACACATTACTGTGATATAGACAAATTTTTTTTATTATGTTTTGTGGTTGATATTTTCAAATACAGACTTCATCCTCAAATTCATTATAAATGGCAATACACAGGAGTGTATGACAATTAAAGAACTTTTTGAGGGACCGGTAGGGGACTACTGTATTGCCCGCAATACTATCAAATGCTTGTTTTAATTAGGAAAAAACTAAAATTTAATGTTTGATGGATATTATCACATCTGAAGTATATAAATAACATATGGGTTTGTGGGTAACAGTAAAAATATCATCCCAAGGAAAATACTGTTACCCGAGGCTGAATTTGTCAACTTAATCTAACTGTAACAAAAGTAAACCAAGAGAAGCAATAACTAAACTGTCCTTACCTTGCAATAGGCCTACTTGAGAAGCTGTTTTTCTTTTATTCTTTAGGCAAGTGATATCTACCAGTCATAAACATAAAATAAGCTGTGTTTTATTTAGAAAACAAAACACTAACCCATTTATAAGGTTATGATCTGTGAAATCTGATCCTTCTGCATCCAGAATATTCTTCACATGGTTTTTGACAAAGTGCATTTAGAAAATAACAATGATATCCTACAGATGTCTGTCCATCAACTCTGTCTGTAACGTTTCACTGGTTAAAATTGTTAAATAATCCTTTGTTGCATGCTTTAATCGTCCGCATGTTCCAGTTTGACACAAAATTATACAAATTACAATTACTTCTGTTGAAAACGGATGTTTCCTTTTGACTATTCAACAAAAAGATATTTTATACTCGAAAGGAACTCTAGGGTGCAAAGAACTAAATTTTATGAGAGTAATAGTTACTTCGGCGATGCCCTATCGTCGAAAATAAGAATGAATCGAGACAAAAATGGCGGCCATTTTATTTCATATATTTAGAAAATAGACCACGTGACCAGATTTAATACTGTTAAAAAATACTGTTACCTATGTAACAGTACAAAATTCTTAGTCACGTGGTACACTTGCATTAACAGTAAGAATAACTCCCAGAGGCCTATGGGAAATTAACATTACGAAAAAAGTGAGGGGTAATAAACAAGTTTATTTACTCGTATTTAAGATAGTGCCATGAAATACAGACTTGCTATGCCACAAGTCCTTGTAGTTTGACCATACTGTTCTAGTGTGGTATTTTAATTTTGGGAACCCTGAAATTTATCAAATTAATAAATTTATTACACAAATTCTGTGGTATGAGATTGAAGTGCTATGTACTGTTGTGAGAACAGTTGAAATTATTTGAATAATAAAAGGAATAATAAAAGCATTTTGCTTCTTCTCTTGGGAAAGCTTGAATAATTAATTTCTCACATATGATTTTAATATACTTTATGAAAAGTTTTCTAAGCAAGTGAAGTTATAAATACTTGCTGAGAGCAACATGCATATTGCACATGTGATAATTGGCTTTGAGATAAAACAGTTACACTTAGTCTTTGAAATATTGTTTACATTATTAAACAAGATCTATTTTAATGCTGCAACATTTTCAGGTTTCCCTGGATAGTGTATATGTATAATGAACTTAAACTGAATGAAGACCTACTGGGTAAATAGCAGGGAAAGTTACATGTGTTATGCAATGAAATAGATACCGTATTAAATACTCATTCCAAGGTTGAAGCAAATTATTATGAACTCTGTACATGCATTTCTTGTTACTAAGTAAAGTTTGCTGACCTCATGTAATTCCCATAGACTGTCTCATGATGAAGGTAAAAGCTAAAAGTAAAATATTTTAAAAGATATGAGATCTGATCAATAATAATGTTATTTTTTGCTCTCGTTGACTTGCCCACATTTGAATTTGGAACTCACCATTATAGAATTAGGGTAGTCCAGGGAATTTAGAATTTCAGCAGCCAACAGTCATTATTTAATGTTTAGGTTATATGTCTACAAATAAAACTTCTATCTTTATAAAACCATTTTGTTAAATAGAGAAACATTTTCTAATTACACTGTGTATTTTACTGTAGGTAAATTTATTAAGAATGAAATGAACTCTTTTTGCCTCACCGAGATGACTCATTTCTTCCTTGGAGCTGTTATTGTGATATATTGTTAAATAATTTTTTATGTTGCTCAAAAACTTGATTATTTTCTGAATCAATATTCTTTAAGTAACAATTCTAAAAATATTTAATTGACAATAATTAGTACAATGGATAGTCATATCCTGGAGAAAAAAGCTTTAGTAACTAACATGATAACAATTGTTAAATGAATAAACAGATTAGTGTATGTCATTATTCTTTATTATTTTCCTCGTCCAGGTATAAAGTTTACTTAAAAATGACATTTTGTTCCCTAAGCCTGCAGAAAGTGACTGAATCAAACCATGAGACCAGTGCAAAACAACATTTGCTATTCTGTCAGTAAATATTTTGAAATATATAAGAAATGATTTTGTCCAGATTTAGTCCAATTTATTTATAGATATTTACTGTTGCAAGCGTTAACGCATTTATTTATTGATATTCTTATCTCAATTTGAAAGGTTTGGCAAATTGACACAATTTAATGCAACATTATTTTGTATGGTAAGTGAATGAAAACTTATCGAAAGGTTTGTTTGTTGTTTGATATCTCTTGACTTGACAAATTTTTATGTTTTCTTTTAAGGTATCAAATTACAAAATTTTGTTGATTATCAGAGATAACTACAATCTTAAAAGTCATTGCTCTTTGTTTACTCATTATTATGCAACTAGTAACATTTCTCTTAACCCTTGCACTACTGTATATATGCTATGAATTTGCCGTCTTTACAATTTTGAACTTTTTATTAATAATATGAGAAGTAAGCACGGGAGGTTAATATATAATATATTAATGCATCAGTAATAATCCCATCCCCAGGCACAACTGACACTGACGTTAAGATTATCAACCGCCCATCCTAAGCTGCAGCTATTGTCAGATGGTAAAATCTCCCAAAATTTTATTTTGATCTGCCCCTTTAGTTTATACAAATACAAATTTATTTTAGTTTGATTGTGTTGTTAGCTATAAGCTTATTGAAACTCTCTCAAGTACGTTCCCATGAACCAACCAGTACTAAGCAATGAATGTAAAGTTTCTTGCTCAAGGAAACAACGGCTTGCCCCTTACAGGGTTTGAACCCATGCGGTCAGCAATCCTTAGATTACTAGTCTGACGCGTTAACCACTCGGTCACGCCGCCATTCAATGTCCGTTTCATCAGTTATTGCAAGTACTGCAACTACTGCCCCTGATGTGGGGGCCAGGGTTGCAATTAATAGTTGCAGTCATCATTAATGAGTCTGATCTTTTATGTGACATTGTTTCCCCTATGAACATTTCAAAAATGATCCTACATTAATAGAACTATCATAGTATAAATTTAAAACCCCTTGAAATCCATACATATGCATATATTTTTAATGACAAGCTATTTAGCTTTAAGACAAGTAGTAACATGAAACTGTGATACTGTTCTAAAAATATAATTATAGCTAATAATAATAGCTGTAACTTAATCTATGCACTTCATTTCAGTCTGAATCATATCAGGAAATTAAAGATTTTAAAAAAACAATACTTTCCTAAAATAAGATATTTTATTAGTTTCATTAATTTTCTATGTTGATAATAACTTGCTTGTATTTCCTGTACAGGGCATGTTTGATTTGTGACTTCATTTCTAGCTTCCCTCAATTAGGGAGACCATCAGATTTATATTCCAGAGGTTGCTGGTTCAATCCTTGGGCAAGGCAGAATTTCACTATGACAATCAATCTTTTACATTGATGGTTGAGTGTAATTTCCATTGTCTCTCTCACATCATATAGGATTAGGAGTCAATCTCTTGTGGAGATTTTGGTAATTATTGAGCCAATTAAGTGAACTGACAGGTGAGATATGACCAAGCATGTGGTAAAATTGGCATAATAACAAACAGTCACCTGTCATACATTATTATCCATAATTTCTTCAAGCAACATTTTCTCCCATGCCAATTGATAGATTTTAACCAAACTACATAGGAAAGGTGTTTCAAAATGCAGTCTAAGAACTTTTTGTGAGATCTACAAAGCAAAACTTCAGACATTTGGTATGTAGCATTACCAAGTGGTCCAAAAGTTGGTGATAGTCACTTATTTTACATAGACTTAATTACATGAAAAACCGTTTATGTATTTTTATCTGAACTTGTACAGACCAGGAATTGGATATTTAGAATGTTGCATTGATGAAATAACCTCATTTATTTATGTATCATGCTCACACGGTCAAAATTGGCAATCCCTAAAATTTAATTAGACTTAAATTTGTAACTTAAACATGTATGACAAAAATCTTTTAGAAACTTAAAGGTCTGTAGCTAATATACTTTATCAGGTATGTAGCCTACTGCTTAGTGGTCTTCTGCAAAAGTTCTATACATCATAGCCCTACAATCAAAATAGCATTGCTCTTAGGTGGACTCAGTTGTGAAGGAAATTTTTTTTTGTTTTTTTCTAACTTATACATTTGGTTCAAAGAATTGTCTAGTGCAGCTCTCTAAATCATACTCTGGTCTCCAGAATTAGCTCTGTCCTTAGAAATATTATATCTACTTTTCCATCTACTCAGGTTAGCAATATAAGCCTACAAGAGCTTCTTAATTGTTATATTGAAATCCCATACATTTCCTAATACAAAGTATGACTAGTTTAATGAATAAAGGCACAGACAGCTGGTGCACTTAATGCACTGCATATATTTACTTATAATGATGAGTAATTTATTATAATATATGTCTCATCATCTGTCCAATTGTTTAGATAAGTGAAATACTGTACTGTTATAGAGGTTAAATTCTGACCTATATATACATATGTATATCAGTAGGAACTTCATTATAGGAAATTAAAATATTTCACTAATTTCATGACTGTGACAACATACAAAAAAAATGCAGTTGCAGACTTACAAAATAAATATATGTGATTTCTCATTGCATGATATAAGCTTGACTTTTCCAAAGAAAACATTTAGCTTTATTTACAGTCATGGTGTCATTCCCATTGCCGTTGCTGTCTGCAATCTTAAAAATTTGTCATTATTTTTTACATGAAATGTCCTCTTTTTTAGTCACAACAATCCTTTAAGTAGACCAGACTAGTAAATTATAATATTTTTAGAAGATGATGTTAGCTATTATATATATTTTTATGATTCTCATATATTTTCAGATTACTGGGGCATGCAAGCTTTGCCGTCATCAGGAGCTATACCCATAATGCAATCTTTCTGTGAGGAGAATAACCAGAAACATAATGCTTCAGATCCACATTCTAAGATTAATCGGTAATTTAACAATTATAATATTAGCTTAGAATTTTGAACTTGCTAAAATATTTATTATATGCGTTTCAGATTAGTTCATCAATGAAAACTCAAGAAATATCACAATGTTTAAGCCAGTGAATAATGGAATTTGGTTAACATTCTATTTATTGAAAGATAAAGCAAAGAAGAATGAAGTGTAGTTTTGATATCATAAAATAAAGAATCATTCTGGTTAAATTTGAGACAAAAACATTAAATAGATTTCATGAGAAAATATGTAAGTCCCTGTGTATAGTTGTTTTTTACTCAATTGTTTTAAGAAGAGAGCTATTCTAATCAATGTGGTGGAATTATTCTTAAAATGTTGTTAACTTTTTTGTCCAATCAGTGTTAACTATTAAATAAATTTTCTTGGAACTTCATAACATGCCTTCAGGATCATGACAGAATGTCACTTACCAAGTCTCTAACTGTAGTAGAGCATGCTTTTTTTTTGTCTTCATGTAACGTATATGAACTTTGTTTTTATTTCCTTATGTCTGAAAGATGCACAATTGGGTTAAATAGGAATCTTTCAACATTAAAGCTGGAAAGTTACTATAAATTTTGTTCTTTAACATGTTCGATAGATATAAATTCCAATTAAAACAATGTTTGCTCTATCTTGAGAAATAATGAAATATTTTGATGTCATCCCAGGTTTCTACTATGTTTATTACTGATAACATTATAGAAAGTATCATATCTGACTTAACTTCGAGACAAATTTTCAAATTATCTCCACAGGTAGTTGCTAAATTGTCTACCTGATAAAGTGTTGGTAAATAAAAACATTAATATGCTCTTCAGAAGTACATTGTAAATGTGTAAACTGAAGTGATATAAATCTTGGCCTTGTAAGTGTAATATATGACGTGCATGCCATTGAGATATTACGTAACTAATACAATAAATATCCATATTGTACTAGATTATAACCCATGCTTAAACATTGAAGTGCAGACAGGTTTCATCAACAAATTTTTGTATGATTTCTTAACAATTATTGGAAATAAAGAACATGCAAATTTTTAAAAGGAAAAAAAATATCATGAAATTTGTATAGAAAAATTATAAATGCAGCGTAATGAATATTCTAGTAAATAAACAAACATGTGATGTGTCATAATGAAATGGGTCACTTGTTATCAACATCAGCTGAATTGATTATTTTATGATGTTGAGGACTGCTGGTAATCTAATGCATTGATTATCCATTACATAGTGAGGATTTATAGGCATCCAATAAAGTATGCTGCTGTTGGAATGAAGATGTTTCAATGAAAATCAACAGTTTGAATGGAGCTTGAGGGAATACAATCTAGTTGTTGATTATTATGTAATTTAGCTGCAGTGATTTCTGGATAGAACTCTGATCATGATATACAGGCAACGTATTTCCACAAGTATTGCAAACATTTGAAGAGTTATGGCCCTTGATGTGTCATAACCTTTGTGCCATGTCCAAGTTTAATGGTTCTAATAAGATATTAACATCTCTTTATAGTTTTAACTATGGCATGTCAGTAATTCTGTGGTTTCATTTATTTACCTTTTAGACCATCAAGTATATTTTGCTATACTTTATTTTCAGGGTTGGTCTCAAAATTTAAATTTTACTGCCAACAAAGCGTTTGTTATTAAAAAAACTGCTCTTAAAATAGGTTATGTCATGAAGATGTTTAAAGTTTATCTTTTATCATAGTTGAGTTTCTAAACTATTTACTGATAAAGATACTTACCTTAAAGCTACCTACCTCCATATGAGCCAAAAAGAAAATGCTAGAAAAACAACCTTAAGAAAAATGTACTAAGATTTTAAGAAAAGAAAAAATATTTATAAATCAAGTACTACTTTACATGTAACATACAATAAATTTTGCAGTATTTATCACCATATTTCTACTGTGTGACTAAAGCAGTAGGGGCGTTATTGTACATATTTTGACACCTATTTGGTAATTTACGAGGATTAAAAGTGCCTTTTGCATTGTGTAAAGTCTATTTTCAAAATTTCTGAAATTAGCAAGCCGCTTTAACCGTTGCTCCTCTGTTTCTCCAATTTTGGCACAAATGTTACATCAACAAGGTGTTATTCAGAACCCATGCTGCAGATTTTCTGCCTCAAATCCCCTAATGTTACAGTCACACTTGAAGGTCAAATGTAGGACAATTTTGTGCGAGTCATATAACTCCTATTCTCTGAAAGGTTTCTTCAAATTTGGCTCAAATGTTCATATCAGGAAAGTGATATATATGCAGAACCCATGTGGCCACTGTGCCAGTTCAAGGTCACATTTGAAGGTAAAATGTCAGACAAAGTCATTTTCTTACTATAAAACCTTAACTTATTTTTGAAGGATTATCTTCAAACGTAGGTCAAATGTTCACCTCAGCATGGTAATATGCAGAACTTATGCTGTAGCTCTGCAGACTGAAGGTCAAGGTCCCAGTCACCCTTGAAGGTCAAATGTCAGACAGTTTTGGGTCCACTCTATTAATCCTTTATGTCCTAAAGATGGTTGGTTATTTGTCACTCCTGTGACAGCACTGCTTCACACTTTACAATGGCAATTGAAAAGTCATGGGCCCAGTAATTTATATTATCCTTTCAATCTGATACAATAAGATATCTTCAAGCTATTTTTAGCTCACCTGTCACAAAGTGACAGGGTGAGCTTTTGTGTTGCTTTTCGTCCGGCGTCCGTCCGTCCGTAAACTTTTACTTTAAATGACATCTCCTCATAAACCACTAAGCCAATTTCATCCAAACTTCACAGGAATGTTCCTTTGATGGTCACCTTTAAAAATTGTTCAAAGAATTCCATTCCATGCAGAACTCTGGTTGCCATGGCAACCGAAAGAAAAAACTTTAAATATCTTCTTTTTAAAAAACCCTAAGAGCTAGAGCTTAGATATTTGTCATGAAACATCTTCTAATAAGTGTCTACCAAGTTTGTTCAAATAAAAGCCCTGGGGTCAAAATTGGCCCCGCCCCAGGGGGTCATTGATTTTCCCTATATGCATATAGTAAAATCTTAAAAAATCTTCTTTAAAAGAACTCAAAGAGCTTGAGCTAAGATATTTAGCATGAAACATGTTCTAATGGTTGTCTACCAAGTTTGTTCAAATAAAAGCCCTGGGGTCAAAATTGGCCCTGCCCCGGGGGTCATTGATTTTCCTTATATGTGTACAGCAAAAACTTAAAAAAATTTCTTTTAAAGAAACTCAAAGAGCTAGAGTTTAGATATTTAGCATGAAACATGTTCTATTGAGTGTCTACCAAGTTTGTTCAAATAAAAGCCCTTGGGTCAAAATTGGCCCCGCCCCAGGGGGTCTTTGATTTTCCCTTTATAGTAAAAACTTTAAAAATCTTCTTTTAAAGAACCGTAAGAGCTAGAGCTAAGATATTTAACATGAAACATCTTCTAATGAGTGTCTACCAAGTCTGTTCAAATAAAAGCTCTGGGGTCAAAATTGGCCCCGCCCCAGGGGGTCATTGATTTTCCCTATATGCATATATAAAAAATTTAAAAAATCTATTTTGAAAAAACCCAAATAGCTAGAGTTTAGATATTAGGCATGAAACATCTTCTAGTGAGTGTCTACCAAGTTTGTTCAAATAAAAGCCCTGGGCTCAAAATTGGCCCCGCCCCAGGGGGTCATTGATTTTCCCTTTATGCATATAGTAAAAACTTAAAAATCTTCTATTAAAGAACTCAAAGAGCTAGAGCTAAGATATGAAGCATGAAACATATTCTAATTGGTGTCTACCAAGTTTGTTTAAATAAAAGCCCTGGGGTCAAAATTGTCCCCGCCCCAGGCGGTCATTGATTTTCCCTATATGCATATAGTAAAAACTTATAAAATCTTCTTTTAAAGAACTCAAAGAGCTTGAGCTAAGATCTTTAGCATGAAACATGTTCTAATGGGTGTCTACCAAGTTTGTTCAAATAAAAGCCCTGGGGTCAAAATTGGCCCTGCCCCGGGGGTCATTGATTTTCCTTATATGTGTATAGCAAAAACTTAAAAAATCTTCTTTGAAAAAACCCAAATAGCTAGAGTTTAGATATTAAGCATGAAACATCTTCTAGTGAGTGTCTACCAAGTTTGTTCAAATAAAAGCCCTTGGGTCAAAATTGGCCCCGCCCCAGGGGGTCTTTGATTTTCCCTATATGCATATAGTAAAAACTTTAAAAATCTTCTTTTAAAAAACCCTAAGAGTTAGAGCTAAGATATTTAACATGAAACATGTTCTAATGAGTGTCTACCAAGTTTGTTCAAATAAAAGCCCTAGGGTCAAAATTGGCCCCGCCCCAGGGGGTCATTGATTTTCCCTATATGCATATAGTAAAAACTTTAAAAAATTTCTTTTAAAGAAACTCAAAGAGCTAGAGTTTAGATATTTAGCATGAAACATGTTCTAATTGGTGTCTACCAAGTTTGTTCAAATAAAAGCCCTGGGGTCAAAATTGGCCCCGCCCCGGGGGTCATTGATTTTCCTTAAATGTATATAGCAAAAACTTAAAAAATCTTCTTTGAAAAAAACAAAATAGATGGAGTTTAGATATTAAGCATGAAACATTTTCTAGTGAGTGTCTACAAAGTTTGTTCAAATAAAAGCCCTGGAGTCAAAATTGGCCCCGCACCGGGTGTTATTGATTTTCCTTATATTTGTATAGCAAAAACTTAAAAAATCTTCTTTGAAAAAACCCAAATAGCTAGAGTTTAGATATTAAGCATGAAACATCTTCTAGTAATTGTCTACTAAGTTTGTTCAAATAAAAGCCCTGGGGTCAAAATTGGCCCTGCCCCAGGGGTGTCATTAGTTTAAACTATATGTGTATAGTAAAAACTTATAAAATCTTCTTTTAAAAAAACCCAATGAGCTAGAGCTTAGATGTTTAGCATGAAACATCTTCTTATGGGTGGCTACTAAGTTTGTTCAAATAAAAGCGGTAGATCGTCGTTTTTCATTATATGTGTGTAGTAAAAACTTAACATCGTGAAACATCTTCTAATGGTTGTCTTCCAAGTTTGTTCAAATAAAAGCCCCGGGGTTTAAACTGGCCCTGCTCCGGGTGCCTTTATACAGGTGAGCGACCTCAGGGCCATCATGGCCCTCTTGTTTGTGTTTCAAGGAACATTTCCAAGAGTATTAATTTGATATTATCAATATTAGAATACATTTAAAACATATTTATACTGAGAAATGGTGAAAAGTATATTGATTTTCTCCATTTTAAGAAGATTGTGGATAGTTTGCTCATTTCTGATCAGGTTTTGTGTAAATTATAGAGACATCTATCAATGATGTTCATTTCTTTATATAGCATTCTTCTCAAACATGTAGTTTAAGAGGGAAAAATATCCATGTAAGCCAAGAGGATTGTAAAAGAATGATGTAGCTTTAATCTATGGTGATGTAGAAATGTATAGTGTAATATAATAGCAACTAAGAATATAGTGAAATGAATAGTATATTATGTTACAAAATAGAATGTAGGGAAACAAAGAAGATATTATGTAACAAAATAGTATGATTTTATAGAGAAATGAATTGTTTATTACATGTATGTAACAAATTAGTATATAGGGTTACAATATTAGTTGATATTGATGACTGAATGTTTATTTTATTCATGTTTACAGTGCCACAGAGTTTCTGCAGAAGTTACAGACATTGGGGACACAACATAATTTCTTCTACCCGGGCTACACACCGAGGGAGATGGAACAGTTACCATACATTTATAAACAAATTCTAGAAGAACCAACTTCTCTACAACAGTCATTTCAAAAAGCCACTGGTAAGTGTTTTGTATGTCAAGCCACTGGTAAGTGTTTTGTTTGTCAGAGTTTATTCAAGTGAAGATGCAGTATTCCTTTATTAAAAGTTAATTTTTGTGTCATGTATTTTTGTTGTTGTTGGTAAAGTGTGACAGCAAGGTGATGGTCACACAAAGTGTAGTATTCTGCTACGCTAGTTTGATTTGTAGTCTAATGATGCCAGTTTTGCTGACCTGGAAAGTATTTTTCTTGAGTTACATGTACATGTATATCTAATGTAGAAATATTTTGAATGTATTATGATTACATTGTTGAAATTGTTACTAACTTAAGCAAAACAAACAAACAAAACAATCTCTTTTTTTATGCTTAATGTAGTCTATTTTAAACATTGAAATATTACTTTTACAAGTTTATACCAATATCAATGTCCTCTTTCAAAAAGGTGGACAATTGTCTCATGTAATATCACTGTATCATATATCTTTTACAGATTTTAAGCTGGTTAAATTGTTTACATCAACAACAAGATTAAGAAGTTATCTCACAAACAATCTATCCATGCCTAGCAGTGATGTTGATGCTATTCTAAATTCCACTGTCAATGTTAAAGAGGTAAAAACTTGTCGTGTGACATAACATCATAAATTGAATATGAAAATGATATGATTTATTTTTACCTTGAAACCACTTCCACTACACTTAACAAGACTGATCAGTTGAGCATTTCCCCACAACAATCTGTCTGCTGTATAGAGGTTGTGAAACAATGAGCGCTTTACTTTTAATGATTGATTGTACACCGCTTTTAAGGATTGATTGTACGCCTACCTTCAAAGCTTTGAGTCAAATCTAAGAGGATATATATCTGTGGCGGCATGGCCAAGTGGTTAACACTTCGGACTAGTAATCTTATGATCGCTAGCTGCATGGGTTCAAACCCTGACAGGGGCAAGTTGTTGTTTCCTTGAGCAAGAAACTTTACACTCATTGCTCAGTACTGGTTGGTTCCAGGAAGGATTCGAAAGTGTGTTTATAAGCTAATAGCTTCCTACACAATCAAACTAAAATGAATTCTGTATAAACCAAATCTATGAGGACTCTACCAAGAAATAAATTGTTTGGCTCAGTGGTGAAGAGCATTGTAACATTCACTGACTTATGTGGGGGAGGTCAGGAGTTCAAAGCTCAGTCGTGGCAGGATCTTCTCTGATGCACTTGCAACTTTCAGTTACAAACTAAAATTGTTCGTAACAAAATTTATACAAATATCACATTAAAGTAGTATTGATGATTGACATGATACTTTACCATATCATATTATATTGACATGGACCAATCAGAGAACTACCACAAATAAAGAGTGAAAAATACGGAATGAATCAGAATTACTGTAATAATAGACTTGTTTGAACCAGCTAATGATAGGACCTGTAACTTACAGCACATATTGCTGACATTACACCATTAAATGATACTTAAAACATGTAATTAAAAGTGCCTGGTTATACAAATGTATAAGTGCTTTGTAGGCAGTTTATGGGATACACCTGGAATATGTTATAACCATAAAATATCTGATTTTTTGTGAATTAAAACATTATCATTTAATATTTGGTTTCTGCGCAGATTTTTGTTTTTTCGATATCATCGTATATTTTATAATTAAAATTTCAAAATATACATCTAATGCTGTAATTTATTTCGTGATTACTTTTTCAGGTATATAAATTAGTGTTTGGCTCCTATCCTGACAGTGTAGATTACAGTAGGGTACGACGTAGTGTAGACAACTCACCAGCTTTACAGAATCTAAGAACCATCATGACATCAGCAAAATCCAAGAAAACTTCACTTTTAGAGCATTCTGTTCTTGTATCACAATTCATGTCAGAAATGATACCAGATTTCAAAAATGGAATCTTACATAGGCTCATGAACCAAAGTGCTCTGTGGAATGATTCCACTTTTACAGGATTTCTGTTTCATTTTCTTGGTATTGAGGCAGGAGAATTTCCGTTGCCCAAAACCTTGAGCCCTGAGGAAGTTGCAGAGCTTCTGAAGGTAAGTTGTTTTTTTGAAGTCACAATTAAAATTGAAATGAAATTCAGGTTTCAATGATGATAAAATGATTTGTGTTTATTCACCATGAACATTTTATAAAGGTTATGCTAAATTGTATATTAAATAGCAATGTTACTATTTCTTAAATAATTTTATGTTGAGAGAAGGGAAGTTTTATGGCTTGATGCATGTAAAAGATTTCTAGAGATATCAGGTACTGCATCAAAAATACAATCTATTAATGTATTTGAAAGTAAACTATTTGAAGTATGAAGTGTAGACTTTATCAAAGTAGACTGCTCAAGTTTAATGTGTAAACAGCATTATTTACTGTTAGAATGGTTTGAAAAATGGCTACATACTGCATTGATAAATGATATAATAATATATATTATAATATACTGTATTTCAGCTGATATTGCTGTCCCCGGAAGCTCTACATGAAGGTGCCTGTGACAGAGAGGAGCTACAGAAACTGTTGATTCCTCAACCTCCATATAATGTCTCATCACTGGTATGTATACAATGATCCAGTTGTCATAGAAACTAAGTTGTCATAGTAACCACTATCTAAGATGAGTTTTTAGTTGTAACTTTAGTTCATTTATACACAGTAAGAAAGAGTGTGCTGTGACTGAAATACAAATGTCCGCATCAATAATGTGGGTTAAAGGTCAAGGTCACTTAAATTATTTTCTTATCTGTTGAGAAATAATATCGGTCTGAGCGGTGCTTATCGGCTATTTAACACCGGTTTGGAGTTTTGATGCATTGAATTTGACCACAAAGGCCTTAGATATTGATTTCATTAGAATTATTTTGTACATGACAAAGTTGAAAATGACCATTTTTGAAGATAAACAAAATTTAATCATCAAAAAGTGTTCAAGTTATTGATTTTAAAATATTTTATGAAATGTGGCATGAAAGATTTGTTCCAGTATATTGAATATTACAAATATATATGTTTTATTTTTTGTATGGAAGCATCATAGAAATGCATTTGCACCTTAGTATTGATATTTTGAATATTTCAGCTGGATGCTCAGGCAATCTTGTGTAATATGACCGATAAGAACTTCAATGACCTGTCACAAATATTGAATGGAGAAATTCAAGACAGTAAAATTGTACAAGTGGTACGCTCATATTGTTTGAAATGTCATAATGCTTTGAAAAAATTAAAAATCATTGTCCACTTTTATCAGAAGGTAGTTATTTTGAACATTTGAAGAAAACATTTAGTGCTATTGAAAATGCATCCTTGCATAATGGTTAGCATAACAATTTATTCTGTAAACTTATAAATGTTGATAAAGTATTATAAACTATTATATGTTGACAAAATATTGTATTGTAATAAATGCTGACAAAACATTGTAAAGTTATAAATGCTGACAAAACACTGTATCATAATAAATACTGACAAAACACTATATTTTTCTGTAAACATGTAAATTTGTCTGTACGAGGGATGATCAAAAATAAACCGGACTGTGACTGTCAATTGAAGAATTTTCAACCTATCACTTATTTTTATATATCACACTTAATCGGAAAACAATACCTGTAAACTGATGCTTTATCTAATCTGATAACGCAAAACGCTTGTCCGTAACAGCGAATCCAAAAACCATGGTAACGCACACCCGGCGCAGTGCGTAAATTCGCCTTGACATCATTTTACAATATGGCACATTTAGATTTCAAAATACGCCAAAACGTCATGAACCATATCTTTGACGTTGTCAGTAAAAATGACTTCATTTAAATCATATTTATATCTGCAATCACAATTCAAACGTCACATGTTAATGAAATACTCCCGTTAAAACTATGTCGTCGGAATATCTCGAAAATCGATCAATAAGAAAAATTGTCAAAAGTAAGACGAGAAACTGTTTAAAACCTAGAAAAAGAATTGTGGTTGTCAAGGGAAAAGTTCCAGAAAGCCACAGCATATTTTTGTTTAGCATACAAGATTAAGAAAGGGTAATAGAGAAATAGAAAAACAAGTAAGGGAGAGACAGAAAAAAGAAATGTTCAAGGACGTTGGTGACGTCAATCGCCAAGACGTTAAAAACATGACAGTCGATTGACTGCGGACATTGTCAACGATGTTCGACAGTAGCTACGGGACGGTGCAGTCAACTCTAAGGATTTTAAAATGATAATAGTTAATGCATTAATTAAATATATTGTATTTTTGGTTTGCAATAATTATTGTATCAATTATTTTCTTATTTTACGCAGTAGTTTTTTAGAGAAATTGTGTCAACAACTAGACAGTCACTGTTCAAAATCGGCTATGCATTTTATTTATTTTAAAATAATGACAATTTTGTTCACAGTTGTATTATTCTTTTATTTTTCCTTATGTATGATACATTATCGTTCAGCAACATTATTTTACATTATTTGTTATACATAATATTGTTTATTGCATGTGCAATTTTTCGAACAATAAAGTTACAAGAGGAAAGAACGGAAATTTGCGTCATTACAGGAGCTCTTTATCATCATTCATTCTTTTACGATACAATGTGATACCCACTTGTACAGAAATATATATAGGCAGTGGATCCGCCGCATCAACATCATGACTGTACCACTTATTGGCCTACTCCGTGAATGAGTAAAAAGTGCTCCGTTAAGAAAAACACGCTTGTGACGTTGTTAACGTCAATTTCAAAGTTATACCGTGCGCCGCACGCCGCATTGCATTACATGTACATGCCAATAACAGCATAACTTTTTCATTTGTTTATTTTTCTTGTTGGTATTTTTTGTATCATTTAGGGGATAGATTCCGATTTATGTTCCGTGTATTTTTATGTAAATTCATTAAATGGGTAAAGAATTATTTACAAAGTCCGGTTAATTTTTGATCATCCCTCGTATTAAATGAAGTAATAAATTTTGACAAGTATCTAGGTTTGAAATTTCAGATACCAAACTAATGGGATAAATTGTACTGGAATGTTGTTTTATTTTCAGCTTGGTTTGATGCCTCTCAACTTTTCCAGAATTTATAATCAAGTTGAAGAATTTAAGATAAATGTAAGTTTTTAAAACTTGTAATTGTAAAAACTTAGATTATAAAAAGATCAACAGAGAATATTCAAATCCTTTATACATTAGATAAGTGGAAAAAGGTTCTGTAGTTCTCATGACCTTTTTGTTGTTTGTGTCATATTAATCCTCTGAAACAGGTCAAACTCCTTAACCCAAAACCTGCTGAATTTCTTAAATGGACTTGTCCAACTTCCATTTTTGGAACTGTCCATTTTAAATTTTAGGGATATCAATAAGAGAATTTGAATTAAGTCAGTTAACAATATAGAGCCTGGTCAGACTGTATAGATGACTAGCTTGGCTCTATAGTGGTGGCATAGGCTATACTGGAATGTTGTTGTTATACATGCTAAGCTTCTAGCAGGGTCAGACTTGAAAAACATTTTTATCATCAATGCTAAAATGATTCTAGCTTTGTGCATTCTTTTTGTGTAAGAAATCAGTTGGTTAACTCGATGTTCAGATCAGACATAAGTTTTAAAATCTGTAAGCTTTGGACCAGATACTTATCGTTTTGGTATTATAATATTCTGTATGCTTTACAGTTCAGTAAAGCCTGAAAGAAACATTTTGTATGTATATTGAAATAATAAGAATTCTCTAATTTGAAGATAAATTTCAGTAACACATCAATTTTACACAATCATACCTGTTTGTAAAAACCATCTGTGAACAAAGACCATAGTAAACCTGACACTTTATTATGATTATGCTACAACAGACCCTGTTTTGAGATATAACCTGTCAGCAAAGACCATCTTTACCTAAGGACTGGTTAGCTTTTACATGTTTGACAGTAGATTGCTTATCATTTGAGCTATTGATTATATTTGATAATCTTTAATTAAAACAACTCAATTGTAAAACCAATACAGAAATGCTGTATCTCTCCCTATTTTGCAGGTGGAGAAGTTTTACAGGTTTCAGACATACTTGTTAGATTTAAGTATTCTAGTTGAGGTATTACCACAGGATGGTTGTGATCTTATGTATGAGGATAACAGCACAACAAGCTCTCCATTAATTCCTGTTACTGAATCTGTCAAGGTATTATCTGAAGTATTTTGGTTTTATTGCAATTATTATGCCTTCATAAAAGTTTCTTTAGGTTCATTTAGTGATTATTATTGTTGTGTTTTATTTCATGCTTTCCAGTGTTTTATTGTAATATATCAGATAATTATATTCTGATAAACCACTAGTGAAATTTATAAAATATAATTTTCACTGTAGCCGAACTATATCTGAATGCGGATGAAAAGAAAATCATAACTAAATGGAATAACAGGCAGAAATAAATGCCGTCATACGTAAATTTTGCTTCTTTAGGAAAAGAAAGTCGATGTCACCATACATCATGTTAAAAATGTAACAAAATTACAGTAATTTAACAGAACTAAATTTCAAAACTGATGATGAGACGTCATGATGTGATGACGTCACAAAGGAGAATGCGCGACGTTACGCGGCAAAATCAGTAAAAAGTACTTAAAATCACTTAAAAGCATAAAATAAAAAGAAAATTTATTTGTTTTACATATAAGAGTGAAATATATTTCATTCGTGAACACCAGCTATTATATTTTCACTTGTGGCTACGCCACTCGTGAAAATATAGCATCTGGTGTTCACTCAGTGAAATTATATTTCAATCTTACATGCAAAACAAACAAATATCCTCTATGTTATATTATAACTTGCATCTATTTCTTGTCTTAAAACAATAATACATGACTGTATAGTTTATAATTACTAGCCTGTGGTGGACATATTTGTCTTTTAAGATTTTTAATTTATCATGACTTCGTGATATGACTTGCTGACTCTTAATGGTCAGATTTGAGTCTAGAATGTTTGACCTTGACCCCTGCTTTTGCAATCCATTGGATCCTGTATATTTGAAAACTGAAAGTAAGCTTAATACACATGATGTATTTTTATCCCTGAGTTTACAATTACTGACATATATAGAGACTGTTGAATGCTGAAACAGGATGAAGCAGAACAAGTTACTTGTATAACAAACTCCATAAAAATTTCTGCTGAACTTTAAACAAAGAAATTTATGATTTTAGACAACAACAACGAAGCCTGATCCTGATTCAAAACGAAAGAAACCAAACAAGTTTGCTGGATTTCTGAAATTCTGGGATGGAATGCAGAAGACAATATGTGGCCATGACACTCCAGACAGGAACAAAGGAAAAGGAAGTGATACTGATGCTACAACTTCCAAGCCTATAAATGACACTGATTCAAGTAATTCTGATAACCAGTCTAACTCTACAGCTTCTGATGATCCAGAAGTAATTGTACATTCTAGAAAGAAAAGATCAACTGATGATGAGTTTGAGGATTTTGATGTTGGTAAGGGATTTGTGATTTTAAAACTCAAATTAAATGCCGTAGGGGGATTGACATTTATATTAGTATATGTATGCCTTAAAATTCTAATCGGGATAAATTTGTGTAGTTGAGTAGATTGAAGATCTATGATATCCTGTTTCCTTATCAAACAGTTGATCATGTTAAAAAAGACCCTTTGTTTTTAACAACTTATAGCTTGAAAGTAAATTGTTGGAGTTAATGTATAAATTCTTGTCAATATCTTTGGTTGATAATGACTAGTTTTTCAAAACCAGACTTTGTATTTTTAAAGCATGTTTGATGAGCTTTTGCAGTTTTTTGAGCCTTGGCTTCAACCTGTAAAAGAACGAAAGACTGTTTAGTGACAATGCTATATTGCCTGTTTGATATTATGCAGATACTGACAAAGTTTGATAATCTTTCTTTGATATAGGTGCTCTCGGACTGAACTATTACCAGAGAAAGAAGTTGAAGATTTTGATACATGTATTGTATAGTAATCCTAAAGTTTTATATGCCCCAAATAACACCGCTGTTAACAGTATTATCAAAAAGGTATGTGTGTTGACTTTCTATTTAATCTGATATTTAGTAATATTGCTTGTTTTCTAAATAAATTACCCTATGGTTCTGTTATAATGATCTTAAAATTTCAAATTCTTTGGATGAGTTTTCCTTTAATTGTTCATGGATTATCCATAATATAATTTTAGAATTTATTACTTCAACATCAAGATTTGGAAAACACCAGGCTTCAATGAGTATGAAATAAAGAAATTTTGGATTTTTTATTTTAGGCAAATGATACGTTCAAGTTGATAAGTGCAGTGAGTGATTATGCGAAGGAATGGTTAGCAATCTCATCTGATCTACGATTATATCTAAGTGCTGACTCTACAAGACAAAACATTAAGGCTATACAACAGGTAACACGTTTATTTTATGGTTTTTGTTACGAAAATAACTGATCAGCAATTTTGTTAACCGATACACGGATGTTCAATTGAGTACTCATAACTAGTAATGTCTCAATGTTGCTGTTAAACCCAAACAAGCGAACAAAAACAGTAAACTGATTACTTATTGCCAGCCCTAGTTTGTTTTTTCAAGACATGAAAACAGCTTCTTATTTGAACAGTTTCAGAAAATTAGCTTCTTGGTCATTGAATGCTTCTGTGTCATGTGATGTGTAGAATATTTTTAATCGTTCACAGATATTTGACTTATTACCGCTAACAAATCATTTATGTCTATACCTTTCCAAAAATACTGCATCTTTTACTGGAAAGAATTTTTTTTAAAAGTGACCGTTCTTATGTAAAAGCTGTTATAATATATTATTCAAAATGTGTTTTTATTTTTACAGATTCAGAAAGATTTACGAGAGAACAAGAGTATTTTATCATTTCTCCTTCATGGTGACCCTCGTCAGGAGCAGTTTCTGAACTTGACAATACCTGACGCTGATTTTTTCCTAAAAGAGATAGATTCTATAGACAATGCAGCATGTACATGGCTAACACTTATGTCTGGTATTAACCTGAATGTGTTTAAAGGGTTTGCCAGTGAATGGGAATTGGTCGACTTTTTCTTGACTCAACAGTATCACCAGAATGTCAGTGCTTTAGCTGGTAAGTTTATAACAGGCAACTTAATACAGATATATTTTGCTTGAATTATACTATTTGAAACTAAATAATCAGTGTTAAAGCTTATAGTTTTATATTGCGTATGCTTTGAGTTACAAAAGTATTGTTAAGTGTCTTTTTTTTAAATTTTGTCATTTTGAACAAGCCTCCAAGTGCTTGAGATATCACCCATATACTTTATTATGGTGGTTTTGAAATTTGTTCATTTCTTGGCAATGTTGTTTAAAAGATATCAAAAAGGAATCGCTTTTTTTGTCACTGATTAGGTTTACTTACCTAGCTTTTAAACAGAAAGTGGTTCACTTAAGGGTTATAAGGGGCTAATGAGACTCTGCCATCTCATATAAGATACAAGAAAAAACATATGTTTATAAAATAATACACAGAGAGACATCTAGTGTCTTCTTACCTAGGAAAAGCTGGAAAGTCATTACATGACCTTAACAGTGTCCTTGAGAGTTTAAATGCGACAAAAAATCTATATGAAACCAACTAATTAGTGCAAAAGTATTGTATGTCCTATATTTAATAAAAGATACACCCACTTGATATAAAATACCATTTTCAAAATTACTGATAATCATTGTTTCATTGCTCATGCATGATATTTTCATCTTATATTAATAATGTATATGATAATGGAGTTATATGATTCTATAATTGCAGAGATAAATTTTACTGATTAAAATTACATTTTAATTTCAAACTTCAAAGCATTATCTTTTCCCGTTCTTAGACAAAGTTTATGGCAGTAAAACCAAAGTGTTAATTTTCTCCATGATATGATATTCACAAAATGACTTTATTGATGGCAAAAAATTTAAATAAATCTGGAACAGGATATTTATGAATTGAAGACATATAAGTTAACATGTATTATATTATGTATTAACCAAATTAGAAACACAAGAGATTTTAATAACCAAAGTAATGTTTCTTCATCAACAAATGATGAATAGATTGCACAGTAGATACGTTGCAAGTATAGGCTTTAATATGGAATTTGATGAAGCTGGATTAAAGGGGGATATGTACTGAGAAAGAAAATTGTTAAACCATCTGCCCGCTTAATTTATGTAATGAAATGATCTGGCTCTGGTAGTGGAACTGTGCAGGCATTTCAAGAATATAATCTGATATATAGAGCCTACTACCCTAGTCAGTGTGTTTGTCAAGGTACTATTTGTATAGGCCTAGTAAAATAACACCTCCACACCCACAAATGTTAACATATATATTTCATTTTAGGTGTTGTATTTGAGAATGTTCATTGCAAATGAGACCTCTTGCCACGCAACATATAAAGATTACAAGATAAGACAGAATTGCATACATTTAAACCCGACCCACGTAACACGGGTATCGAGATTAAATACGGTTCCGCTGACCCCGCCTCCGGGAGATTCCATACTTTTTTTGGATTAATTGATCAGGTATTACGTGACAGATTCCTTTTTTATGAATAAAGGCTCAACTGACAAAACACAAAAACAATCTATATTGAATGGGAAAAAAAATGTTTTGATAGATTGTCAGTTTCTTGCACTTGGCAGAATAATTAGCTCTGATTTTTGATCATGTACAGGATTTAGTGATGTACAAGAAGTTATAACCATGGCTATTATATTCTGATTGTCTCCATTATCTGTAAAACTATCGTGATAGTATAATGTAACAGTTCTTCTTTTCATTATTTTTGCTGATGAAAAAAAATATTACTATAAAACCCTGCTAAAAATTTACAGGCACAGTAACAGCGTACCAAAAGAAAGATAAGAAAAAAGAAAAGAGAACAAAGAAATAGTATTTTTTGGGGTTATTGACGAGCTTTAGATTCTTCCCAAAGGGCTTTTCTGTCATAATTTGTACTCGAGCCGACACTGAATTACTTTTCTGGATAAATCATACTAATTTAAATGAATTGACTGCTCCAATATTTAGATTCCTCAATAATGTGAAAATATACATGCATATCTTTTGGTTTTTGAGACATTTTTAGTCCCCTACCGGTTTAACCGGAGGGGACTTTAGGTTTACCCTCCGTCCGTCTGTCCGTCTGTCTGTCTGTCCGTCTGTCTGTCCGTCTGTCTGTCAGTCTGTCAGTCCGTCAGTCCGTCCGTCCACAAAACTGGATCCCGCGATAACGCAAAAAGTACTGAAAATATTTTTATGAAACTTGATATATGGATAGATGGCAGTATGGAGATTATGCACGTCTTTTTTTTTTCTTCCTATGTTGAAAATTCTGGTTGCTATGGCAACAAATAGTCTGAAAATATGGCAAATTTAACACATAAACTGGATCCAGTGATAACTCAAAAAGTACTGAAAATATTTTTATGAAACTTGAAATATGGGTAGATGGCAGTCTGGAGATTATGCACATCTTTTTCTTTTCTTCCTATGTTGAAAATTCTGGTTGCTATGGCAACAAATAGCCTGAATTTCAAGATTTCTGATTTAAATTTTTCAGCTTTTTCACTATATGTTCTTTATTTCTTAAGGTGTTTACTTCAAACTTTAAGACTTTAGGTTTACCCTCCGTCCGTCTGTCCGTCTGTCTGTCTGTCCGTCTGTCTGTCTGTCTGTCAGTCTGTCAGTCCGTCCATCCACAAAACTGGATCCCGCGATAACGCAAAAAGTACTGAAAATATTTTTATGAAACTTGATATATGGATAGATGGCAGTATGGAGATTATGCACGTCTTTTTTTTTCTTCCTATGTTGAAAATTCTGGTTGCTATGGCAACAAATAGTCTGAAAATATGGCAAATTTAACACATAAACTGGATCCAGTGATAACTCAAAAAGTACTGAAAATATTTTTATGAAACTTGAAATATGGGTAGATGGCAGTCTGGAGATTATGCACATCTTTTTCTTTTCTTCCTATGTTGAAAATTCTGGTTGCTATGGCAACAAATAGCCTGAATTTCAAGATTTCTGATTTAAATTTTTCAGCTTTTTCACTATATGTTCTTTATTTCTTAAGGTGTTTACTTCAAACTTTAAATATAAGTTTCTGGTCATCAACCACATCATATGTGACAAGGTTTATAACTCTAGCACAAAAAATGTCAGTATTACCTCCCTTGAACTTAGATTTTTTAGGGGAAAAAATGTTGTCTTTTTTAAGTAACTTCTTTATTTCCTAATGTATCTACTTCAAACTTCATATATATGTTTCTTATTATCACTCAACATTTTTGAGAAGGTTAAATACTCTAGCAAGACTATTTCCAGAATTATGTCCCCCTTGAACTTAGATTTTTTTCGAGAAACTGGTATTTTCACTCCAACTTCTTCATTCCTTATAGGATTTACTTTAAAATCCCACATCGTAATAATATGACAAGGTTGTATAAACATAATTTCCTTACTAAGCATGGAAACTTAACACATTACTGTGATATAGACAAACTTATTTTATTATGTTTTGTGGTTGATATTTTCAAATACAGACTTCATCCTCAAATTCATTATAAATGGCAATACACAGGAGTGTATGACAATTAAAGAACTTTTTGAGGGACCGGTAGGGGACTACTGTATTGCCCGCAATACTATCAAATGCTTGTTATTGTTTGTTTTTACAGGATGTTATAGAAAGAGCAATTATAAATGTACAAGTTGGCAGAGATGTTATAGAACCTGGCTCCTATTTTGTAAGATTTCCCTATCCATGCTGGCTATATGACAAGTAAGTTCACATAACTCTTGTGTCAACATTATATCAAGGTCTGTAACTCTCACACTTGGATCTTCAATTTGGAGGAGAATAGACTTGCCCTGTTTTAATTGTCCTTTATTATTGTAATGGGTTTCAACAGTGAAAATCTAATTTTGAGCAGCTGACAGTACCAAGCCTGTACTATATTTTGTAATATTTTGTAGTTTTTAAATTTGATTTAATGACTTTGATTCTTTAGAATTTTTTTCTGTATGAACATATTTTAATCACCAGTAAAACATGCAGAAATGCTTCTTAGTTGATTAAAGTTTTAAATAATTAAATTTGATTTTATAAAACTTTCACAAATTAAGGCAGTAAATCAAATTAGTTTTCTTAATTACTTGAGATTGGCTGTATATGAAGTTGGTAAACAACAAAACACTGACTGGTTTCTGGTTTTTGTCGTGATTTATTGCAGTAATAAGACTTTGACATGCACTTTAATGTTATCAAATTGTCTGTAAACATGCAGTTTGAGATATGAAATCTTCGTCTGAACATTTGATATCTCACCATAAATCAATAGTTTTAATGGCAGAAGTTTCCATTTATAGGAAATTGCCACTCAAGGGCATTGATTGCATCACATTCATGATTGTTATTTATATTGTAATGGTAATTTCATGTGTTTGTAATCAACTTTCTGACGTGATAACAGATTTAGAATTAATCTCTTGAAGCCATTGTGCTATTGGTCAACTTTATATTCTGCGTTTCTAACCAGCCAATCAGATACAAGCTTACATACATTTAGTCTGCTTGTAAGATACAATCCAGTAGTTACACTGAATAAATAATGATTAAATTTGGTTTTTAGCATTACTAGATTATACTGAATAATGTTTAAAAAAAAACAAATAGAAAAAAAAAACTTTAACAATTTAATTATTTAATTTCTTCATACCCATCTAAAATTGGTGACCACAGCTTACACTAGATAAACCATTTATTGACCTTTTAATGTACTGATTCTTTTGATTGGTCTTGCATAAGAATTTTCAGAAAAAAATTGCTGCAATTAAGGATCATCCGAGCTGAATTTAGAAATAGAATTAACAACTTAATCTTGTGACCATATTGATTGGATCTTGCTAAAGGTTTATCACAAACTTGTACTGACCTTTATGATTTTCAATAAATGTATAAAATTACTGTAAACTACAAACAACTGACACAAAGCTCTATTAAACAACATAAGGAAAGAAAAGTTTTAAGTTTTTTTTTCAACATTAGATTAAGCCCTTCCCAAGATAAAGCCATTCCTAGAAAAGACACTGTTGAAAAACTGTTTTTGGGAATTAGTATAACATATATTCTAGTGAAAGAACCATTGTAAGGTTTATATAAATTTAAATGAGAAAAAGAAGAAACCAATATTATTGTTCAGATTTTTAGCTCGACTATTCGATAAGAATAAGTAGAGCTATTGTAGTCACCCGAGCGTCGGCGTCAGCGTTGGTGTCCGCGTCGGCGTAACCACTTATGTTAAAGTTTTTGTAATAGTTCAAATATTTTCAAAGTCCATTGACATATGGCTTTGAAACTTGGCACACTTGTTCAACATCATGACCCCAACCTGTAGACAGGAGGAGGTAACTGTATCAAGCATTTTGACAGAATTATGCCCCTTTTTCGACTTAGAATTTACGTTAAAGTTTTTGTAATAGTTCAAATATTTTCAAAGTCCATTGACATATGGCTTTGAAACTTTGCACACTTGTTCACCATCATGACCCCAACCTGTAGACAGGAGGAGGTAACTGTATCAAGCATTTCGACAGAATTATGCCCCTTTTTCGACTTAGAATTTACGTTAAAGTTTTTGTAATAGTTCAAATATTTTCAAAGTCCATTGACATATGGCTTTGAAACTTGGCACACTTGTTCACCATCATGACCCCAACCTGTAGACAGGAGGAGGTAACTGTATCAAGCATTTTGACAGAATTATGCCCCTTTTTCGACTTAGAATTTACGTTAAAGTTTTTGTAATAGTTCAAATATTTTCAAAGTCCATTGACATATGGCTTTGAAACTTTGAACACTTGTTCACCATCATGACCCCAACCTGTAAACAGGAGGAGGTAACTGTATCAAGCATTTTGACAGAATTATGCTCCTTTTTCGACTTAGAATTTACGTTAAAGTTTTTGTAATAGTTCAAATATTTTCAAAGTCCATTGACATATGGCTTTGAAACTTGGCACACTTGTTCACCATCATGACCCCAACCTGTAGACAGGAGGAGGTAACTGTATCAAGCATTTTGACAGAATTATGCCCCTTTTTCGACTTAGAATTTACGTTAAAGTTTTTGTAATAGTTCAAATATTTTCAAAGTCCATTGACATATGGCTTTGAAACTTTGAACACTTGTTCACCATCATGACCCCAACCTGTAAACAGGAGGAGGTAACTGTATCAAGCATTTTGACAGAATTATGCTCCTTTTTCGACTTAGAATTTACGTTAAAGTTTTAGTAATAGTTCAAATATTTTCAAAGTCCATTGACATATGGCTTTGAAACTTTGCACACTTGTTCACCATCATTACCCCAACCTGTAAACAGGAGGAGGTAATTGTATCAAGCATTTTTTCTTACTATCAAGCACTAAGAATAGTCGAGCGTTGCTGTCCTACCGACAGCTCTTGTTTACAGAATACAATTTAAAAAAAGAAAGTTTTTGTAACCAATGAAAGTAACATTGTTTAGCCATACCTGTAATGTTTTCCTTGATATAGATACATCTAGATTCAGGCAAATTAAGATTCTTGATAATCAAGATTCAGGCAAGTTTATATCCAGGCTAATTTTGATGAGGCTAGTAAAGATTTGTGTTAATCAAGATTAAAGCTAGTTGAGATTCATGCTAGTTAAGATTCATGATAATCCAGATTCAGGCTAATTAGTATTCATGATAATCAAAATTCATGCTAGTTAATATTCATGATAATCCAGATTCAGGCTAGTTAAGATTCATGATAATCCAGATTCAGGCTAGTTAAGATTCATGATAATCCAGATTCAGGCTAGTTAAGATTCATGATAATCCAGATTCGGGCTAGTTAAGATTCATGATAATCAAAATTCATGCTAGTTAAGATTCATGATAATTCAGATTCAGGCTAGTTAAGATTCATGATAATCCAGATTCAGGCTAGGTAGGATTCATAGCTAGTTAAAAAATCAATAAAAAAATGATTCAGACTAATTTTTTATAGAGTAAATTTATATGTGATTTACTGTATTTCAGGTTTGTATTTATGATAGAACATGTGATGCCCCTATGTTTGACTATATCCTGGGTATATTCTGTTGCCATGTTGGTACAAAGTATTGTCTACGAGAAAGAACAAAGACTTAAAGAGGTATATTTCAGTCTTTTTGTATACTATAGTTATTATGAAATTCTGCTTTATTTCATATTACAATTCATTACACTCAAATCCTGACTTATACAATATTTCTTGGTCTATTATTTAATATAGACTTAATTCATATGTAAAATCATTAATTTGTACAGATTATGTTATTTAAGCTAATAGAACATGATCGGCTGCAGGGTTCACTTGATTTGGGAATATAACCAATATTGTTAATGAAGAATTAGATTAACTGAACAAGGTTAAACAGTACACATGTATTTTATGAACATGTCATGAGTACATTTAGTAGGCTAGAACAGACAGTTAATTGATGGTACATTGATGTACATGTGATATCTATGAAATGTTTTATTAAAGAGTGGTATTTTTGTCTTGCTGTTACAGGTGATGAAGATGATGGGTTTAAGTAATGCAGTACATTGGCTGGCCTGGTTCCTCACGACATTTGTACAATTTACAGTCACCATTATTGTCCTCACTGTGATGCTCAAATATGGCCGTGTCCTAACATACAGTAACCCTCTTGTTGTCTTCACTACATTAGAACTGTTTGCCATAGCAACCATATCGTTCTGGTAATTTGATTTTTTACTTGGCATTTACTAACTAATAATTTCTTTAGAGGTCTGAGATTTAAGAGATTTCTTTGCTAATTAACCTTTTCTTTGAAGTTTGAGAACATATAATTAGCCACCAATTATTATTATCATTAATATCAGTAGACTTGTTTCTTGATATGAACAGTTTTGCATTTCCAAGTAGGGTAGTGTCACGTTTTCTGCCATGCTTTTTATCTTAAACAATTTTGTTCTTATTTTGGTAAAATTTAATTTATTTACTGAGTTTAGGTTAACCAAGTTATGCAACTGAAGCTATTAGCATTGTACATAAAATTTGTTTTAAGAAACATTTCCATGGTGATAATGATGCTGCACATAATATTGGTAAATTTATTTTGTGATTGAGAGAGTAAATTGATAGTACATGTGCTTGTTTTATAAGCTATACTAATTGAGCTTTCCTTCTAAATTAATTGTCATGTGTCGAAATTATTTGTCATGTGTCAATTTATGAGTCATGTGTCTAATTATATGTCATGTGTTCAGATTTTTACATGATTGGATGATGATATTAGATCAGTTCTGAGTTTTCGTTAGAATGTGCAATTATGTACCTTCTGGTATTAAATGACAATCAATGAAAGTTAAACTGTATAATATAGTATTAGTAAGTTAGATTAGAAAGGTGATCCCACACCCTTTTTATATAACTTTAACTTCAATCTTTGGCAATGAAATTGTTAAACCTTAAGCAAGCCCTAATGTAAAGAGATAGTTCAGTTTTCTCACTTTTTTATACGCCCGTTTGAAAAACGGGACGTATTATGGGAACGCCCCTGGCGGGTGGGCGGGCGGCGTCCAATTTTGTCCGGAGCATATCTCCTACATGTATGGAGGGATTTTAATGAAACTTCATAGAAATGTTCACCACTATGAGGAGCAGTGTCGCGCACATGAACCAGGTCTCTAGGTCAAAGGTCAAGGTCACACTTAGAGCTCATTGAAAAATGCTTGTCCGGAGCAAAACTTCCACATGTATAGAGGGATTTCAATATTACTTGGCACAAATGTTCACCATTGTGAGGCGGAGTGTCGCGTGCAAGATTCAGGTCCTTGCGGCCAAGGTCAAGGTCACACATAGAGGTCAAAGTTCAGATAAAAATATGAAGATGTGTATATGGACCATTTAGTCATCATTTATTGAGGGATTGTAACACAAATGGTCATTATCAAGACTATGGCTGTGATACATATAATTTAGGTCAATATATACAAGGTCAAGGTCATTAAAGATGATGAAATATCCAGATTTTGTAAATAAAATTTAATCAAAGGGCGACAACAAAGTTATTACTTTGTTCATAAATGACTTACACAATTACTCCCCTTGATCTACTTTCACTTTCAATTCTAAAAATAGAATTTAATCAAAGGGCATAAGGTCAAGGTCACACATCCTGTGCATATCTTCCCTACTGATTTGTTTTAAGGTTCATTTAATAACAGAGTGCCAAGGATAAAAACTTGCTTGCTAGATAACACTTATCCATAATGCCCCCTTCTCCATCTAAAGCTTTCGTAAACGGGCGTATTTTGTGACTATGGCACCCTTTTTTTACATTTGATTAAACTAAGAAATCCACTTAAATTAGTCCCTCTAAAATAGACATGAATTTACAGTTTGTGATATACATTTATTTCGTATTTCTATATTGCTTGATTTTATTCTGTGTTTATTTACAGTTTCCTGATAAGTACACTATATTCAAAGGCGAAGGTTGCAGCAGCTTGTGCTGGAATCATCTACTTTTTGACATATGTTCCATACATGTATGTTGCTATCAAAGAGGATGTAGCTGGGGATAGTATCTCCTCTATAGTGAAAACACTTGTTGTAAGTTAATTAAACTTATCCATACTGACTTGTGTAATTAACGTTTACCATACTGACTTGTGTAATTAACTTTTACCATACTGACTTGTGTAATTGACTTTTACCATACTGACTTGTGTAATTGACTTTACCATACTGACTTGTGTAATTGACTTTACCATACTGGCTTTTACCATACTTATTTGTTTAATTACCCTTTCCATACTGACTTGTGTAATTGACTTTTACCATACTGACTTGTGTAATTAACATTTACCATACTGACTTGTTTAATTGACTTAACCATGATGACTTGTGTAAATGACTTTACCATACTGACTTGTGTTATTGACTTTACCATACTGACTTGTGTAGTAAACATTTACCATACTGAATTGTGTAATTGACTACCATACTGATTTGTGTAATTGATTTTTACCATACTGACTTGTGTGATTACGCTTTTCATACTGACTTGTGTAATTGACTTTACCATACTGACTTGTGTAATTGACTTATACCATACTGACTTGTGTAATTGACTTTACTAAACTGACTTGTGTAGTGAACATTTACCATACTGACTTGTGTAATTGATTTTTACTATACTGACTTGTGTGATTATGCTTTTCATACTGACTTGTGTAATTGACTTTACCATACTGACTTGTGTAATTGACTTTTACCATACTGACTTGTGTATTTATCATACTGAATTGTGTAATTGACTACCATACTGATTTGTATAATTGATTTTACCATACTGACTTGTGTAATTGACTTTTACTATACTGACTTGTGTGATTATGCTTTTCATACTGACTTGTGTAATTGACTTTACCATACTGACTTGTGTAATTGACTTTTACCATACTGACTTGTGTATTTATCATACTGAATTGTGTAATTGACTACCATACTGATTTGTATAATTGATTTTACCATACTGACTTGTGTAATTGACTTTTACTATATTGACTTGTGTGATTATGCTTTTCATACTGACTTGTGTAATTGACTTTACCATACTGACTTGTGTAATTGACTTTTACCATACTGACTTGTGTATTTATCATACTGAATTGTGTAATTGACTACCATACTGATTTGTATAATTGATTTTTTCCATACTGACTTGTGTGATTACGCTTTTCATACTGACTTGTGTAATTGACTTTACCATACTGACTTGTGTTATTGACTTATACCATACTGACTTGTGTAATTGACTTTACTAAACTGACTTGTGTAGTGAACATTTACCATACTGACTTGTGTAATTGATTTTTACTATACTGACTTGTGTGATTATGCTTTTCATACTGACTTGTGTAATTGACTTTACCATACTGACTTGTGTAATTGACTTTTACCATACTGACTTGTGTAGTCAACATTTACCATACTGAATTGTGTAATTGACTACCATACTGATTTGTGTAATTGACTTTACCATACTGACTTGTGTAATTGACTTTTACCATACTGACTTGTGTATTTATCATACTGAATTGTGTAATTGACTACCATACTGATTTGTATAATTGATTTTTACCATACTGACTTGTGTGATTACGCTTTTCATACTGACTTGTGTAATTGACTTTACCATACTGACTTGTATAATTGACTTTACCATACTGACTTGCGTAATTGACTTTTACCATACTGACTTGTGTAATTAACTGTTAACATATTGACTTGTGTAATTGACTTTTACCATATTGACTTGTGTAATTGACTTGTCCTGCTCTAAAGTTTTTTAATAGTTTCAAGTTTTTTTAGACTGCACAATTATTAAAGCTTGTTGAGGTAGCAAAGTCATGTCATTTTCACATCTAGTCTTTATGAAAAATTGTAAATTAATTGAATTTTGATGTATTGTAATTAAAATCTTATGGTTAATACACATCTGTCATTTACCTGATAAGTTAAATGTTAATGGCTGTTGGTCTCAGATAAGAGAAAAAAAAATGTTTTACTATAAAATCTGATATATTTGAAAATTTATGTGTCTTGCATTGGACATCTATCATGTTGTTTGGGCAGGTTTCAGTTGTTCTCCATAAAGAGAACGAGTCAAGCAAATAGGAATGATCCAGAAAGAGGAAAACAATTCAAAGTTTTTTTTTATTATATATAAATTTTGAAAAATGCAATCAAATTTTCAACATTCAATTTAAAACTGTAAGAGTTATTTGTTGTATATTTGAATGTATTTTTGTTTTCAGTCCTTATTCTCAACGACAGCTTTTGGTCTAGGAGGGAAATATTTTGCATTCTATGAGGAGACAGGTGTTGGTGTACAGTGGAATAACATTTATATTTCACCTGTAGAGGGGGACCAGTATAATCTTCTCATGGTTCAACTAATGATGATATTTGATACCTTCCTATATGCCATACTTGCTTGGTATATAGAAAATGTCTTTCCTGGTAAGTTGTATCAATTCATGTTATCTTTTAATAGTAAAGGAAAAAGAAATGTTTATATAAAAATAGAAATGTTTATACAGTTAAAGAGATGTTAATGTACGAATATAAATGTTTATATAGTAAAAGAATGTTTATATAGTTATATAAATGTTGATATTGTAATATTTATTAACAATGCGGCATTAAAGTGCATAAAATATGCATTGATTCAAAGTCATGAAGCAAAATTGTTTTTATAGGTTGACATTTATTTATATATTTTTATTATGAAAGTTGATTTAATATTAAATGATGTTTACCAAGTATAAATCTTGTTAATCAGGATCATATGGATTACCAAAGCCATGGTATTTCCCGTTCACAAAGTCATACTGGTGCGGTGGTCATATGAAGGTTGTAGATACCGAGTATTGTAGTTTATCTGGGCTGTGTCACAGACGTCAAGGGTTCTCTGTGATGGAGGAGGATCAAGCTGGGGCAATGGGTAGAGATCCTGGTAAGTTATTTATGTACAAAATGATTGATCTGTTGGTGCTGTAACAACCCTTGCAGAATGAAGATTGATGGTAACTGCATACTTATAAAAGAAATCTTTTATGTCACATTTTATCCTGCTTTCTATTTCTAGATGTGAATGGAGTAAAGTTTTTATGTGCCAATATTGATAAATTAAGTTATCTGTTATGTTATTGATAGTTTAATGTCTCAGACTACTGTATTGAAGTACAAATATGTTATATATATTCATCGAATATCAATCAATTTTGACAGCCAATTAACATTCTTTTAAAAAATTATATCAAATTGTATTATTTAGATGAAGCTTCCAAGTTCGAGGGGGAGCCAAGTCACCTGACCCAGGGAGTCTGTATTGATCATTTGACCAAGATGTATAAAACTGGTAAAAAATTAGCAGTCAAGAATCTCAGTCTGAACTTGTATGAAGGGCAGATAACTTCTTTCCTTGGACATAATGGTGCTGGCAAAACTACTACCATGTAAGTTGATAATTTGTCAATCAATACTGCCAGTTATTGTTATTAGGTAAATGTTAATACAATAAATTGTAAATATTGCTTAGTGTATACAAATAATATTTATAACTACTTGTTGGTTTTGTAATTTCCCTTTTGTTCAGAAGTATTGTCAATTTAAGGTCACAGTCATTTAATTAATCTTTATTAGTCATTGAATTACTCTTTGTTTGTCTTCTGGCAAATGAAGAGACATTTTTTTCTGATAATTTATATCTGCCTAAGTGCAGGATGTACTAACCGTCTTAGAAAGATTACAAATACTTTTAGTTACCAAATCATACATTAAGAGCATCTACCATTCTTAATTCCTCATTAGTTTAAAAAAATCAAAGGTATTAGTATCAATGCTACTGAAATGAATCATTAATGAATTGTATCATAGCTATTTTCTTCATGATTATAGGTCAATTTTGACTGGATTTTTCCCGCCTACTTCTGGCTCAGCTTCCATATATGGTAATGATATTCGGACCGACATGGAGGTGATTAGACAAGGCCTGGGCATGTGTCCCCAGCATAATGTTCTGTTTGACAAGCTGACTGTAGAGGAACATCTTTGGTTCTATGCTAGACTTAAAGGCATGAAGACTGCAGATATTAACTCAGAAATGGATATGTAAGCATGTTCTATTATTTATATAAAATTATCTGACATTCTTAAAGCCCTTACTTATAAAATGTTAAAGGTTCTTCTAGCACAAACTTGAATAATGTGTGAGAAACGGCAGGAAATGTTACTGTGTATCTCAACTGTTCCATTTAACTTCAATTATGACAGTATTTTAATATATTAATTTATGGAGTATTTTCTGAAGATTCAAGCAAAAAGGTTCTTGGTAAATTTTCAGTTATAAGAGCTTTTTGTAAAACCTATACCTACACTATGTATAATGATGAGTTATTTTGCTTGTTACAGGATGATAGATGATCTTGGATTACCTAAGAAACGTAAAAGTCAGATAGACTGCCTCTCTGGAGGTATGCAGCGTAAACTATCTGTTGCCATAGCATTTGTTGGTGGGTCTCGCACTGTCATCCTCGATGAACCAACTGCTGGGGTTGACCCTTATGCTCGCAGGGCAATCTGGGACTTATTGATCAAGTATAAGAGTGGACGTACAATTCTCTTGTCAACACATCACATGGACGAGGCTGACCTGTTAGGTGACAGAATAGCAATTATATCAAACGGGGAGCTGAAATGTTGTGGAAGCTCCTTGTTCCTGAAGAATACATTCTGTGAGGGTTACCATCTTAAACTGGTCAAACAAGAGAAAGAAGAAGGTATATTGTTATGATGAATATGTTTTACAACTACTTTTTTGTAGCATTAGCTGTTGTTACCAAGTAAAGTGTGACTTTAAATGACCAAAAGTTAAAAAAAAAACAACAGGAAAACGTTATTTAGAATAAGTCAAAATGAAAAAACAAAACTTTTTGTTTAAGCCAAAACAGAATAATATTTTTGCTCTATTTTCCTGGCTTTTGCCTCTCTATTTTCTGTGTAGACTGTGAAAATAATTTTACATTGTTAGCTTTCACCTTTGATTTTATTTCAATATCTTTTTTCGTAATGTTTTTATAAATTACATATACATTTATTCCTTTGTCAGATATACGTTCTACAGATACCTTTGACAGTATTGAGGCTACCCAGAATGCATTTGTCTCCAAATGTGATCCCTCTGCTGTGACAGGATATATACAGAAATTTGTGTCGTCTGCTTACCTAAAAACAGAAACTAGACGAGAACTACATTATATATTGCCTTATCAGGAGGCACAGAAAGGCAACTTTGAAAAACTTTTCCAGGTAAACTTAAATCTAATGTTTTCCAGCATATAAAGACATGTTGAGTTTGGGGATGTAAATGCAACATTTAATAGCATTATGCCGTATGATGAACTTGGTTGTTGTTTCCAGAGAACTTAATTTTATTTTCATGATTTTGATGTTATAAAATAGAATTTTACAACCTTGTAATTGTACAATAAAATCAGATATTTATGCAAGGCCAAAGTTTGCAAAATAAACATTTCAGACTCATTTATATGGAAATAGTTACAAATTTCTACTTTCAGTTCTGTTGAATATATGTGGTGAATACTAAGCAAACATTTATTTTTGTTAAAATCTTTCTTTTGCAGAATTAACTACAATCCTTTACTAAAAACTTTTTGCTAATGCTGTAATTAAGATTTCAAATTTGTATTGATTCAGTATTATAATTATATATATCTTAATGTCCCTTAATGTCTCTTTTGAAAGAGTGAATTTTTGGTTGTTGGAATGAAAACTTTAATCATTATCTTGTATTTTACTGTATTTATTCAGGCCCTTGAATCTGGTGATCAGAACTTATACATCAGTAGTTATGGTGTGGCAGACAGTACATTGGAAGAAGTCTTTTTAGAAGTCACTGAAAATGCTATCATTGCAGATGAAGGTAATACAGTTTTTATTTTGATAGATTAATTCTTACTGACACATTTGATTTAGAAAATGCATATTAATTGAAACCTCCTTACAATGCAAAAAGTTTTGTTTTCTGAGAAATTGTGAGGTTTCTCATGGAACTAGTGTTTAAAATAGAAATTACTGGTTTTGCTGCTTCTGATTGTGTCATAATGTTCAAGTAAACCATTCATATATAGATTATATTCTGTTTTCATTTAAATAAGGTTTTAATTTCGACTTTGCATACAAAATGCAAAAATGTTGCTGTTTGAAAAAAAAACAAAGCAGAAACCATCAATAATTTTCCAAAGAAACAAAATAAAATGCCTGTGATCTATTTTATTATATAAATTAATGCTTGTAAAATTATCTCAAATGCTTATCATAAGAAATGATGTCAAGTAACTGAATGCAATGAATATGTCTCTAAACTTACCACACTGTTAATTGTCCTTTTATAACATTCCTGTAGATGATCGTCTTGACTACTTAAATATTTGATTCAAATGAGAAATAGTAAATTTAGCATGTACCTGTACATTTATATAGAATGTTTGCAAGATAATATGCAAAATATTTTCAGAGAAACTTGAACCAAAACCCTTGGAAACCCTAAATCCTACATCAGACACTGAAACCAGGGCTGCTTCTCCACCATTGGAGGATTTACTTAATGAAGCTACTGGTGGCCAATCAGAGTCAGAGATGAAACCAGCCAATCAGAATGTAGGAAATGAACTGGAGCTAGGTCACATGACAGATTCACCAACCAATCATAGTGAACATGGACATGTATCTGAAAATTTGACCAATCACAGAATAGAAAGTCAAGTCAACGTTGATACAGATATTGAGATAGGTTAATACTTTTTTAATTTCAAAGCAAAAAATAAAAATAATTTCATCATAAATCCAACATATTAAATTCTTATTATTATAAGATCTTTGTTTTAATGGGAATTTCATCTAATCTTGACATTTAGAGAAGTGTTTATCAAACACTGTCTTAAATCAAATATGATTTTTTTTCAGATGCCAGAAATATGGAATTGTTGTCAGGAAAGGGTTCACGTGTTCTGTCAAAAAACCTACTTCTTCTCAACCATTTTCGAGCTGTGTTATTTAAACGTTTTCATTACATCACAAGAAACTGGAAGGGATTATTCTCACAGATTATCTTGCCAGCACTATTTGTATCTATTGCGATGACAGTGGCCCTGTCGGCCCCTAAAGATGAAGATCTTCCCCCACTAGAGATGAGTCCCTCACAGTATTATAATGTTACACAACCAAAAGGAAATTACATCCCGTATTCAAATGAGCATGACAGTGATCGAGCATTGAATTATCTCTATGATGCTGGTCCCGTAGATCTTATCAATACATTCAAGCTGCCGTCAGGTTTGTGTCTTATTTTCTTAAATTTTATGACAAATTTTGTTCAAGTGACTGACCCCATTTCTAGACATATTTAGAAAAGTCCCTTGTAGATGAATGGTCTGTTTTAATTACTTTAATAATAAAAAAAGAAAATTGTTAAATTTTAACATCAGGTTTCTATTTTTTACTTTCTCTTAGGAGGATTTTTTCAACAACAATTCATCTAATTTTAAACTAATCTTCTTGTGCTGAAACTTAATCATGTACAATAGTTATGTAATTACATTTATTGCAATACACTTTTACTATGTTGTATGTTAAAATCAAAGTTTAGAAGTTAATGGCTTCACTAATTGGTCATTTTCATATATTATTCCCTATTTTCAGGTGTTGGAGCAACTTGTGTCTTAAAATCACCTTTTAATAGTTCTATAGACTTAGATGTGTTTAGAAACCTGAACCTGTCAGACCACACCCTTCGTTTATTGTCTCGGTATTATGAGAGAGGTTGTGAGAGGGTGTTTGTTCCAGGAATACAGCTCGAGAATTACGTGCCACAGGCGGCTGTTATATCAGATAAAGGAAAACTTCTTGAAATACCAGATTTCGTTAAACCAACAAGTATGTATTAACAAGAATGCTTTTGTCATATGATACGTTACATATAAAATAACAATTCTACATATTATATAAGTGAATGGATTTGCTAATTGTGATTAGCACCCCTATCCTTTAAAGGTCAGACTTATGTAAGTTGAACATGAGTTCATTGAACAGTTACTTACATAATTTTATCACGATCAAGTAACTGCTGAATATAATTATATTTAAGAGTCATGCATAACATAGGTCTTTAATAAGCACTTTCCTATTTATTTTTACTTTCAGTCCTTTAAGAAAAACTAATACATTAATCATGTTTTTTTCCTCAACTGTTAATTAATTGCTTTGTTAATTTACTATAATATACCAATAGTTATCCAGCTTAGTATATGAAAATGTCCATTATGAGGGTCATAAAATGATAAAATTTAGGCACTAAGGAGCAAACTGAATTTTTGTTACTGACATAATTTATTCATTATTACAACTAGAGTTTAAAATGATAACATTCTTTATTTATTGTTTATTTTAGAGAGTATACCATCGGAGAGATATGAACCAGAGTGTGTATGTAAGACAGACAAGTCTGGTTTCGAGTGTTCTACAGCAGAGAAAAGTCCCCCGGAGTTCCGCGTCGTTACACGAGATATCATGCAGGATATATCTGTAAAGGAACTGAAAATAGGTACTAGAAACAGAGCCAAATATTATCTCTACACCACAGATGAATACAGACTTCACAGGTTTGTTTTCTACTATACAAAATTAGTAGATAATTTGAATAGTTTGAATCACATAATTGTTTGGTATTAAACTTTTGAAAGATCAGAAGCTCATATTGCTTTTGATATGTCTGTTTGTCACAAAACTTTAACCTCGACCATTACTTTGAAGTCTTTCCACCTCCAGCCTCCAAACTTTACAAGTGCATGCACCTTGGTGTGCATAACCCTACCCTTGTGGAGGTCTAAGGGTAACTTATTGTAGATGTGATAAAATAGTTATAAATTCAACTAATGAGAGTGTAAAACTAAATAATTAGTTTATCCTCCCTTTAACTCAAACTGTTATAATTTTTTAGAGAAAAATTTGTTCAGCTTATTTTCGATTTAAGACCTCACGTTTTTACAGTTACTTATAATATATCGAATGATTAATTTAAGCTGTATATAGGTAATAAATATATGATTTCTTACTGTATGGTGAACAGTGTTTACTGAATGATGTATATATTTGTTAGGTATGGAGCATTTAGTTTTGGTACAGAAAGGAATTATATACCGGAGGATTTTGGAAAGGGAAGTCCTACAGTGTTCAGACATGTGGCTGTCAGAGGATCCGCTTTGGTATGTTGTTTATATTACATTGTTAATTATGAGATAATTGGTATTTTAACAAATACTTTCTTATGCCAATTAGCAGGGTAAATTTACAATTAACAAACTAGATAGTAAGTTATACAGGAAAGTATAATATATGAAATGTTCTCTATTGAAGGAAATAGGATAAATTTAGAGTATATGTTGAAATAGCTGATACTTTACAGTAGTGCCATTAGGTACTGCGGAACCCAATATTTCTGTAAATTTGTAACAATAAAAAAGGGCTTATTTCACTGGTATTAACTTTTGCATCTTTAAAGTACATGTGTCAAACAAAATTAAAGACAATTTTCAAAGACAATATTCATTCTGCCATGTCTAAAGGTGGTATTATGTAAGCACATGATCAGATTACCATGACATCTGTAGGGATTACTACATATGTATATTCATATATGTTATAAATCAAAGCTTAGTACAATTTCCTGATATTTTTCCCATATTATACAGACATGGTTTAACAACAAAGGCTATCATTCAATGCCTGTATTCCTGAATACATTAAACAATGCTATACTGAGAGCAAATCTTCCCAAGAGGAAAGGTCATCCTTCAGCTTATGGTAAGTTTATAGATGGTGGAAATACATATTTAGCCCTTAACCTGCTGAATATAAAGTAACTTTCACAGTTACAATTGCCAGACTCACACAATATACATAGCATGACCTGCCATAAAACCATTCACTGTCATTGTTAGTTAAACAAGAGCTATCATCGATTTTTAGCTCGACTTTTCTATGAAAAGGGGAGCTATCCTACTCGCCCCGGCGTCGGCGTTGGCGTCACACCTTGGTTAAGTTTTTCGTACCACCCCACTTTATTTCAGAAGTATTACAAGTATGGCTTTGAAACTTACCATACTTGTTCACCATCATAACCTCCATCTACAGACAAGAGTACATAACTCTGTCAAGGTTTTTGACAGAATTATGGCCCTTTTTTGACTTAGAAAGTGTATTGAGCTTGGTTAAGTTTTTTGTACCACCTCACTTTATTTCAAAACCATTGGAGGTATTGCTTTGAAACTGACCATACTTGTTTACCATCACGACCTTCATCAACAGACAAGAGGACATAACTCTGTCAAGGTTTTTGACAGAATTATGCCCCTTTTTGACTTAGAAAATACATTGAATATGGGTAAAATCCACTTATTGCCTTAACCCTTTGAGATATTGCTTTGAAACTTTTAATGCTATTTCACATCATTACCCCCATCTGTACGCAAGAGAAGGTAACTCTGTCAAGGATTTGTTTTAAAAAATTAAGGCCTTTTATCGACTTAGAATCTTGGTTAAGTTTTTAGTACCAGTCCACTTTTTGACTGAACTGTTTGAGATATTAATTTGAAAGTTGGAATACTTGTTTACAATCATGATTCCCAAACATGTCCAGGAGAAGGTAATTCTGTCAAAGATTTTATTTTAATTATGGCCCTTAACTGTCAATGTTTTGTATTATAGGCAAGCACTAAAAAACTTAAAAAATCTAAAAAAATTCATTCCTATCCACTGAACCTGCAGTGTTCAAGGGTATCACACAATTCAGTAAAATAATTCTTCACTAAATATCTTAATGCTCATGGCCATTGTTCACTTTAAAAATACAGAGATTCTTGTATTGCCTTTTACTGCAAAAACTTTTTTTATTGGCAAGCAATAAAAAAGTCGAGCGCGCTGTCTTACGGACAGCTCTTGTTAAACAGACTTGTCCAGCTTGCATTAATGGAACTGTCTATTATCAATGAATGGAGAGATGAAATTTAAAGTCAGCCAACAGTATAGAGCCTGGTCAGACTGCATGGCTGGTCAAACTGGCCTGAATCTATACTGGTGGGAAAGGCTAACCACTATTGGTTTCATCAGGATAAAGATAATAGATGTGCCAAGTGTTGTTTTAAATCTCACAGTTTTCTATGTACCGGTATTACATAGCCATTGCAAATTCCTGTTTTGGTCGTGTTGCATTTCAGAAGAAAGTGTATAAACATTTGTTATTTAATAAGAGACTATTACAGTGACTTCATGATATAATGAAACAATCTCTGCAATTGCCACAAATTATATTAGTCCCGCATTTGGAAATTTGTGAGTGGAGTGAAGTAGCATTTCTGAACAGAGTCAGTCATATCTTTTATCCAGTCCTTATGTATATTAACATGAATTATTGTCACAATTGTACTTTAAACATAGAAAAGTAATCCATCCAAAGGAGTTGTTTTTGATTTAGAATATTAAAAATAAAAATGGAATTTGTTTTTTGTTCTGTAAAAATATATGTTGCTTATTTTTATTTTCAGGTATAACATTAACAAACCATCCTATGAACCAGACAAATAATATCCTCAACATGGACTTTATGTGAGATTTATTTCTTGTCTATATAATTATGATTTTATGTAACAAATACATTATAACACTTAACCTGCTGGTGGAATCTCAAATGAATTTGTCCATGCTACTAGTGCAAACCAAAATAAGCACTTCCATGCTGTCTGGTCATTGTCTGCACTGTACGCTGTCTTAGTTTAGTCTGTACATGTAAATTATTTTGAAATTATCCATGAAAAGATGAATAGTTTTGTTTAGATTGAAAGACATGTCAATTTAAGATATTTATCTGGGGTAATTAAATTTTTTCTATATTTTCTTAATTGTTGAAATCTGTGGAAGAAACAAAAATTGGTCATTGTATCACATAATTGAGATTGTGGTAGTGTATTTCTTTAATCGAAACTGAAGAGATTATTCATGGTGAACACTTTTTAAAACAAATGACATAAAGGAAAAAGTATTTTACTGTTTTGTGTAACTAAAATCTGTTCCAAATTATATTTCATGTTTAACCTCATATTGTAGTTATTATTTGATTGTGTTCTGCATTTTAATTTAGTAATTCAGTGAAAAGTTTATGGTATGAATTTCCAATTACCAGTACATGTATTTATATTTAATTTTCTATAATTGAACAGATTACAAGGGGCTGATGTTCTGATAGCAATATTTATCATAGTCGCCATGTCATTTGTACCAGCAAGTTTTGTTGTGTTCCTCGTGTATGAGAAATCAAGTAAAGCCAAACATCTACAGTTTGTTAGTGGTCTTAACCCAGTAATTTACTGGCTAGGAAACTATGTTTGGGATATGGTAAGCTTTAATAATTCATGTGTCTCTTGTAACAATTAATAATGTTTTATGTGTATTCCATCTGTAAACTGTTTTTATTAATACACTTATTACTATAAATAGTAACAAAATTGACCATGTTTTCAACTGATAATGAGTGTTTAGTGACCGATTATGAGTTTGTGTCATGGGGCAAAAAAAACTAATAACCATCACACAAGCAATAAATGGTTACTTAGGATGTCACATTTTATTCCCTAAAGCCCTTGTGTCATTATTCATTTAGGTTGGAGATTATCGCCTCCAAGCTCTACTCTGTCATGTTTTTACCTCCAAGTTATCTTAGATGTACTAATGTGATATGAGATATTTTCATCATAGATATTTTTATTCTACAACATATCATTATTACAACATATATCTTTTGTATATTTATGATAATTTAGCAATATTCCAGTATGTGTAACACAACATGTTTTATTGAGTTACAGTGTAACTATGTGATACCAGCAATATGCATCATTGTGATCCTGCTAGCCTTCCAGATACCAGCTTATGTGTCTTCCACTAATTTTCCATCTGTTATTGCACTCTTCTTCCTATATGGGTGAGTGGAACTTTATACATGGATTTTCCAAGCATTAAATTGTTTTTACAAAATACATTAGATAGTAGATGGTATTCTCAAGGTGCCAGAAAGTGTCTTTGACTGTAATGTATTATAAGGTTTGAAGAAATAATATGGAAACAATTAAGAGTAGCTTTGGGATGGTTAAAATTTTGGAGTGATGCAGGCATTTTGCATGATATTTTCTGTTAAACAAAGCCTCTCACTGTCTTTCACGATTCAATGATGGTCAGATATTTTGTGTTGATAATCAAGTTGTTCTTGAACTTTACAGATATCAACTAACATAGTTTTTCACTGCAGAATAACAGAAGTAAAATCTAACTGTGCCAAATTTATATAACATGCTCTTCCTGTAGTCAGTTTTTATTGGAATGAATGATTTTACCCCTTAAAAACTTATATAATTTTACAATTTTCAATGTTTTTATTATTAAAGTTTCCAATAATTTTTCGCAGCTGGTCAATGACCCCAGTGATGTATCCAGCTTCATTCTTCTTCAAGGAGCCGAGTACTGCCTATATTTTCCTGATCGTGATAAATCTGTTCACTGGTATCACGTGCATCGTGTCAAGTTTTCTCCTTGAGATCTTCTCTTATGATGAGGTATGTACTACTTACATTTGGCAGGATATACATAGATACAAGATATATTATTAATGCTTACTATAATAGTAGACTACATGAATGTTTAGTTATACATAAGAATATGTATTTATACATAATATTTTTAGCTTGACTATTTGAAGAATAGAGTGAACTAGTGTACTCACCTGGGCGTCAGCATTACACTTGTGTCAGCATTACGCTTGTTTTTGCATGCAAGTTTGTGATTTTATCTTAAGAATTACTGAAGAGAATAGGTTAAAACTTCACACACTTATTTGAAAGCATTATAGGAGCTTACTGCCCATTGTCCATAACTATAACATGGATTTTGACAGAATTATGAAGTTGGAAAATTTAACATTATTAAGGCTTTAGTTTAACTATCAAGCACGAGAATAAATAGTGAAGCATACTGACAGCTATTATTTATAAATTGATATGGAATTCTGAAATAATAAAAGACTATGAAAAATGACAATTTTCAAACCTTATTATCAGTTGTTTTCAATCTTGTGTATGTTCATGCTTCGACTGGTAAAACTACTAAGTTTGTGTGTATGCCTGTTACTAAAAACATTGTTATAGATGCTTAAGAATGGTAATTCAAAACCACACTGAGGTAAAATTCTATTTCGTCAAAACACTTTGGGTCTAAATGAGATAGTACTGCGCATGCGCCAATTCAGGTTTGTTTCAAAGCAGCTTGGGATATAGTGCATTAAATACAGCACAAGGCGCTTTATCAGCTTTAGGACTTGTCATAGAAAGATCTTACTATGAAACTTGTCATGCTTATAGCAATTACGAATGCAGCTAGAGCTCAGGCTATACATTTAATCTCAAGTGTTCATTTGACTCATAGAATTTCAATCAAACATCGACTTAACCAAGGTAAGTCTCGTTTAATTTTCCAATTTTATCATAATTATAAATATTTATTTTTCGTAATTTCAGGCATTAGATAAAGTACAGAAGGTCATGAAAGATGTTTTCTTAGTCTTCCCGAACTATTGTCTTGGTCGTGGTCTGATGGACATTGCTTTTAACCAATATAAAAATGAATTCTACTTTAAAACTGGTAAGACTGTTCTTAACATTTTTAAACCTTTGATGATGACATTTGCAGAATTATGCAAATACATTCAGACAATTATACATGTATCACAGTATTTTAACTACAATTACACTGTTTATGTCAAGTGTAGGAAGTATTAACAGTATATTGTACCAAACAAAAACTAATTTTACAACCTACTGTAAAAGGTTTTCCTAATATAAATTTGGTGTTCACCCACTTACCTCATTCAGGAAAGCATTAGATTTATTAATTTATCGATCCTTAGACAAAGTGTAATTTCTCTGTGACAATTGATCTCAGACTTAAGGAAAATTGTCTGTTAATACTGATTCAGAAATCATGTGCGATTAGTAAGGCCCCCACGGTTACACGTTTAAACGGATTTGTTCGATTTTTCATTCATAAATGTTTACGATATTTTTTTACTGTTTAATCGAAATGACCATATTGTCTTACAAAATATCTTGATCATTGCCTGTAATCATGGATTTTATCTATTCTAATTGGTTTTATTCCAAAGAAAAACAAAAAATGGGTGTTTACAACCTTCCACACAGCATTGCCATGCAATAATCGCTCATGATATAATTCATTTTTTGTAAAAGTGATTTTCCTTTGATCTTTCAAAAGAGAGTATAAGAATCTTACACCGGCTGCCGGTACAGACCGGAATATCTAGCTCGAGGATAATTGTTTACAGCGGTAACGAGGCTCTGCCGAGTTTCAGCTAAACAGTTACCCGAGAGCTAGATATCCCCGTCTGTACCAACAGCCGGTGTTTGATTCTTTTTCTTGCATATTACATGTCAATTATTTTCGGAATAGATATTATGAGAACTGATATTCTCATTACGCACTTTTTTCCTATAGTAGCGTATGAACATACAACTTCATATATAACGGAAAAAATGACGTCATCCTAAGAACGCAATTCATTCATAAAAGGCCCGCGTCAATGACATCATTTAAAACACGCGACTTGTCTTACATGGGGGGTGTAAGACAGAGTTTTCTAGCACCGGTGTAAACGGTAGATAATCCTGTCTGAGATGCAAGAAAAATGGGGATACAATGCAGAAAATGTGTGTGGACTTAATCGTGATGAGCCCTGAACATTATTTATTTGTTTCTTTGTACATGTATTAAAAATAGAAAGTAAGTCAGCATCAGACTCGAATAGATGGTGTAGTATAGCACATAGATGTACCACCGTTTAAATGGTATCGTTTCGGTTCTTAACAATCGTTTTAACGTTCACAAAAAATTGTAAACGTGGGAGCCTTAGCTATAAGTAGTTGTTCACTTTCATATTTGGTTTATACAGAATTTATTTTAGTTTAATTGTTTAGGAAGCTATAAGCTTATATCCATGCCTGGAACCAAACAGTACTGAGCAATGATTGTAAAGTTTCTTGCTCAAGGAAAGAAGGACTTGCCCCTGACCGGGTTTGAACCCATGCAGCTAGCGATCATTAGATTACTAGTGCGAGGCGTTAACCACTCACTTGCATAGAAATTGGTAATTACTGGTTGTAAACAATCCAGGAAAGCTGATAAAGTGGATAGACTGCCAAGATTTGACCATCAAAATGTGTTAAAATTGGCAATAAAACCCAGAAAAAAACAAACAAAAATAATATGGGTTGGATTTGTGTTTGACGATTTTAGTTATTTTGACTATATGGTGTACTGAGCCGCGCCATGACAAAACCAACATAGTGCGTTTGCGACCGGCATGGATCACGACCAGCCTGCGCATCCCGCGCAGTCTGATCATGATCAATGCTGTTCGCTTACAAACCCTGTTATAAGTACTGGTAGAGAAACTTAAAGCAAACAGCATGGATCCTGATCAGACAGTGTGGATGAGCAGGCTGGTCTGGATTGATGCTGGTCGCTGGTTTTGTCATGGCCTGGCTCAAGTCTCTTTTAATTTTATGTCATATTTTAATATTTATACACATATAATATATTGTAGGTCAGTATGATATGATGGAGTCACCACTACGCTGGGATCTTATCACCAAAAAACTGATCATTATGTCCATCATGGGTCTCGTGTTCTTTGTTATAACATTGCTGTGTGAATACAGATTCTTTATTAAAGCCAGGTAAATACATATACATATTTAAGATTGCTTATGTTTTATAAGAATGATAGAAAGATATTGTATATTGTAAAATATGTCAAGTTAACCTTGTGTTTATTCCCATTCATAGATAGAACCTGTGTATGCCTGTTTCTCAAAAATATAAAACTTAAAAATGTAAAACCAGTCAGGGATTTTTTTGACTGGAGTTACATGTAGTCTGCATAATGCAGAGTGTGATGAAGAAAAGAAGAGTTTTATTTTATTAAATTTAGCCAGATTTAAACATATATAATGACAGCTTTTATTTGTAATCTGTACTTGTAGAAATTTTTGAGTAAAACGACCAATAATGACTAGATTTCAAGGAAATGAAATAATTTTGTAGAATTTTGTAAAACCTCAATTGTTTCCCTTTCAAGAAATAGAAATGAATATTGAACAACTAAATATCATTGTCAGAATTAGATTAACCAACTTTAATGTTAACTTGATTATACATTATTCATTGTTGAGGATGTTAACAAATTACTTTATTTAATAAAGAAATCAAGATTTAATAAATTAGTTTCATTTCGCGTCCATTATATAACTGTATTTGAATTTAGAAGATAAAACATTTTCAATTTCTTGTTTAGATTAAGGTAAGTTTATGTTTAATTTATATTAGATTTTTTGCAGTCTTTGAAATGCTTATTCACACACTGTTTACCGTTATCACTGAAGAAAAAACTACACATTGTCAACTTGACAACTTCAGTAATTCTTCAAAACTTTTCTGTTGTATAACTGGTGTATGGTACTGTCATTATTAAACTAATAAATTAACAATAAAGATAAAATGTAAAAAATTAACATAAAATGTGATAAATTAACAATGAAATGTGATAAACTAGAGAGATGGACCTTTCATGATACAAATTTTTTAACTCTATGTATGTAAATATAAAGGATTTCAATGATAACTGGTCTTAAACACATTTTCATGCCCCCACAATGTGGGAGCATATAGCGTTGCACTTGTCCGTCCGTCAGTCCGTCCGCACTCACAGGAGAGTAATTATGTGGCTAGAGGGACAATAGGTTCTCTTTGATGTCATTCATTCCGTAATGCTTTAATGTGGCTATTTTCTTTTGCGTGGCTAAAAGAACAATAGAGAGAACAATAGAGTAGCCACATAATTACTGTCCTGTGAGAACGTCCGTCAGTCCGTCCGTCAGTCCGTCCCGAAATCTTGTGAACGCAACTCCTCTTAAATCGGATGGCAGATTTTGCTTAAACTTACAGGGATGAACAACATTAATGTGAAGATGGTAGTAAAGGAAGGAATTTTTGCTGTGACCAAATTTAACAGAATTATGGCCCTTTGTTGATTTTTTCACTAGATACTATGTAGAAATTTTGTGAACGCAACTCCTCTTAAACCGGATGGCAGATTTTGCTTAAACTTACAGGGATGAACAACCTTAATGTGTAGATGGTAGTAAAGGAAGGAATTTTTGCTGCGACCAAATTTAACAGAATTATGGCCCTTTGTTGATTTTTTCACTATATACTATGTAGAAATTTTGTGAACGCAACTCCTCTTAAACCGGATGGCAGATTTTGCTTAAACTTACAGGGATGAACAACCTTAATGTGTAGATGGTAGTAAAGGAAGGAATTTTCGCTGCGACCAAATTTTACAGAATTATGGCCCTTTGTTGATTTTTTCACTATATACTATGTAGAAATTTTGTGAATGCAACTCCGTTTAAACCGGATGGCAGATTTTGCTTAAACTTCCAGGGATGAACAACCTTAATGTGTAGATGGCAGTAAAGGAATGATTTTTTGCTGCGACCAAATTTAACAGAATTATGACCCTTTGTTGATTTTTTCATTATAAACTATGTAGAAATTTTGTGAACGCAACTCCTCTTAAACTGGATGGCAGATTTTGCTTAAACTTCCAGGGATTAATAACCTTAATGTGTAGATGGTAGTAAAGGAAGGAATTTTTGCTGCGACCAAATTTAACAGAATTATGGCCCTTTGTTGATTTTTAGTTTTCAACTTGTGTCACATGTAGTCCAAAAAATATTTGACCTAGAGTCATAAGATTGACAGAACAGTGGCGTGTGGGGGCATCCGTGTCCTATGGACACATTTCTAGTTTAAGTAGGACTAATAGATTTTACTCTAAAACATGTATAATAATTGTTTTACTGGTATATCTATCTATTCTAGGCTTTCTTAATTGTTGAATATATATTCACATGTATAGTGTACATTAATATGCATAGTATTATTTGGGATCTTATGCTTAAAGACATCAATATTTAAATTTAACATTAGGTATGTAAAATGATGTATATAAAACAGATATACATATATACAGGTATAATTTTTAAACCACACTATATCATTAGTTACAAAGATTTTTGACAGGTTACATATATGGTCCTATATAAATGGTTGTTTGGAAATATAAAAAAATTGCAAACAATCATTTATATTCGGCAATATAACCTGTCAGAAATATTTATTAAGAACTTATAATACAGCAAGCATCATTTTTTAGAGAAAACATTGAGATTTTTTGATTGACAACAGTGGTGTATATTATTAGTTATAAAGATTGTTGACATGTTATATGGCCCTATATAAATGGTTATTCATTAATACAATCAGAGCTGCTAGGCGAGGGTTATATTGCAAACAGCCTTTTATATACGGCCATATAACATGTCAGAAATCTTTTTAATGAATTTATAATACAGCAAGCATCATTTTGTTTAGAAAAAGTAAGATATCTTCATAAATCAACAGCAGCCGTGTATATTAATCTATATACATGTTACGATTATCCAATGAAAAGCGACGTTACAACTGTGCAGACTGCAGTATTATATAAAGCAATATAAATGTCACAATGATTGTTCGAGATAAAGTTAGAGCTGAGTTGTCAAGGCGAATGTTGTTGAAATTTTTATATTATTTGCACATTATTTTACATAATCATTAGATATAAAAATACATATTATGGATATATTTTGGTAACATGTGATACATCATATCATATAGAAGATATTTCTAGTCACACTAACTATATATAATATATTAATATGTCATAAATTGTATCTTAAATGTAAATTGAGTTTGGTTACCATACTAATTTCCAGTGTGTTTGTTTGTAAAAATTTCACCAATTTCATTAAATTGTTTCATATCAACAGCAGAATAAATGTGTCAGTAATATAGTGAGACACTTTAATCATGTCAGAGCCTGATATGCTCAAAATGAGTTATAAATAGTCATACAGCATTTAAAATTAATTTGTTATAAAGCTGAATATTTCTTTAGCCAACTTCTGCTCATAAACCTTTTAAGGCAAAATCAGAACGAAAAAAAAATGTAGTTGACCATGATTTTAAATTGTTCTGACCCCCTTATTGCTAAGGGGTTGTCTTAAAAAGTTGAGGCATCATTATTGCAGCCACTGATTATCCTTGAGTGATCTTCAGAGTTGACTAAATGGGTTCAAAATACTGGAGACTATTCATCTCGTAGCTCCAGAACAGGGGTGGTTTTGACCCCTGGTATTTCTTTTAGTTTGTAACACCCGAGATTAGCCAAAATCTTCTTTCCTGTTCCGGCACCATATGACCTAAATTGTGTTGGTGCACCTAAAACCAAACAAAACAAAAAAGACCAAATGATTTTGATTTGTCCAAAACTTTGTATGTAAAAGGAAGGTGACAATTTGTTATGTCTTTACTTATCGAGCTTCTGTTAGACAATGTTTGGCAGTTTAGCCCTATTGTTTATCTTATTTGTTATTTGATACTTCACAATAAAGACTGGTCAATTTATGTAAAATGTTTCATCATATTTTATTTCATTTCTGACCACCAAATTTCATTGAAATTGCATGAAAACTGTTCACAGTGTATTTATTTATATCTCATTATTGAGTTACACCAAATAAAGCCATTTATATATCAACTATGAAATATTATTTAAAGCTTAAATTACCACAAAAACATGATCTTATCAGAGAATTATCTTATTTTTTGAAGTTTGGGAAACATTTTTTAGCTAAGAAGTAAATCATTATGGATTTAGATAATCAAGGAAATGCATATTAAATTCTGTGCTGCTTTGCCAGCAGTTTTGTGTATTCAGTGTATTTAATGGTATGTTCTGTTATCAAGGATTTGTCTTACCTATTTTCATTGACATTATTTTAGACAACATAACAAGTTTGCCAATAGCAGTGTTGGTGATGAGGATGTGGATGTTGCTGCAGAGAGAAAGAGGGTCCTTAGAGGGGCAGGAAAAAATGATCTACTGAGGCTGGAAAATCTTACAAAGGTAACAGTTTTATTCATAAGTTTTTAAACTCACCTGTCACAAAGTGACAGGGTGAGCTTTTGTGATCGCTTTTTGTCCGGCGTCCGTCCGTCCGTAAACTTTTACTTTAAATGGCATCTCCTCATAAACCACTAAGCCAATTTCATCCAAACTTCACAGGAATGTTCCTTTGGTGGTCACCTTTAAAAATTGTTCAAAGAATTTAATTCCATGCAGAACTCTGGTTGCCATGGCAACCGAAAGAAAAAACTTTAAATATCTTCTTTTAAAAAACCATAAGAGCTAGAGCTTAGATATTTGGCATGAAACATCTTCTAGGGAGTGTCTACCAAGTTTGTTCAAATAAAAGCCCTGGGGTCAAAATTGGCCCCGCCCCAGGGGGTCATTGATTTTCCCGATATGCATATAGTAAAAACTTAAAAAATCTTCTTTTAAAGAACCAAAAGAGTTACAGCTAAGATATTTAGCATGAAACATGTTTTAATAAGTGTCTACCAAGTTTGTTCAAATAAAAGCCCTGGGGTCGGCCCTGCCCCGGGGGTCATTGATTTTCCCTGTATGCATATAGTAAAAACTTAAAAAATCTTCTTTTAAAGAACTCAAAGAGCTATGGCTAAGATATTGAGCATCAAACATGTTCTAATAGGTGTCTACTTAGTTTGTTCAAATAAAAGCCCTTGGGTCAAAATTGGCCCGCCCCAGGGGGTCATTGATTTTCCCTGTATGCATATAGTAAAAACTTAAAAAATCTTCTTTTAAAGAACTCAAAGAGCTATGGCTAAGATATTGAGCATCAAACATGTTCTAATAGGTGTCTACTTAGTTTGTTCAAATAAAAGCCCTGAGGTCAAAATTGGCCCCGCCTCAGGGGGTCATTGATTTTCCCGATATGCATATAGTAAAAACTTAAAAAATCTTCTTTTAAAGAACCAAAAGAGTTAGAGCTAAGATATTTAGCATGAAACATGTTCTAATAAGTGTCTACCAAGTTTGTTCAAATAAAAGCCCTGGGGTCAAAATTGGCCCCGCCCCGGGGGGTCATTGATTTCCCTATATGCATATAGTAAAAACTTAAAAAATCTTCTTTTAAAGAACTCAAAGAGCTATGGCTAAGATATTTAGCATCAAACATGTTCTAATAGGTGTCTACCAAGTTTGTTCAAATAAAAGCCCTTGGGTCAAAATTGGCACCGGGGGGTCATTGATTTTCTTTATATGTGTATAGCAAAAACTTAAAATCTTCTTTGAAAAAACCCAAATAGCTAGTGTTAAGATATTAAGCATGAAACATCTTCTAGTAAGTGTATACAAAGTGTGTTCAAATAAAAGACCTGGGGTCAAAGCTGGCCCTGCCCCAGGGGTGTCATTGTTTTTAACTATATGTGTATAGTAAAAACTTTAAAAAAATCTTCTTTTAAAAAGCCCATTGAGCTAGAGCTTAGATGTTTAGCATGAAACATCTTCTAATGGGTGTCTACCAAGTTTGTGCAAATAAAAGCCCTTGGGTTAAATTGGCCCTGCAACGTTGGGGGGGGGGGGGTTGGGGGGCCTATATACAGGTGAGTGACCTCAGGGCCATCATGGCCCTCTTGTTTTTTGAGACATATTGTTTTTGCCTTTGCTGTTTGTCTATCTGTCCGCATCCAGCTTGTCCGGCTTTCACAGGTCAAACCCCTGGGGGGATTTCCACCAACCTTCACAGGAGTGATCAGTACCATACCTAGTTGTGGGGGACATACGTTTTTGTGACAAAAACTTCTTCCAGTTTTAATTAAAGTAATGAAGGTCTTACTTTAGGAGATAGAAAGACAATTTTGACAGGGACAAGGAAAAAAGAGATTGGAAGATCTTAGAAAAGTAAGTGACATTGTCACAGTTGATTGTAGATCATGTAAGATAGCAAATATGTAGAAGTCCCAATTATTAAATTTTTCTTTATCTTTCTATACCAATAATGTAAAAAAAAGAGAAAGGTTAAAGGTGTATATATTGATTGTACTAGCATGATTATGGTATATATATTGTAACAACAGACCTCATTAATTTGTTTACTTTAAATGGACATACAAATATTTGTGAATTTTTAGGTCTACAAAACCAGAAAATTAGGCCATCAACTTGCTGTTGACAAGTTATGTATAGGTGTACCAGAAGGAGAGGTAATAATGTCAAATTATTCTAAAATATCATATTTTATTGTTGTTATTTTAAAGATACAATGTACTTAAACTGCTGGGGGATCATTATCCATTTTTAAGATACATTTTAAATTGCTAAGCATCTTACAAGAAAGATCTTTTAAAATCAAAATGAAATATTTCATAGGGCAAAAGATATACAAATTACTTACTAATTATATATATCACTTTGGCCAAAGTTTGGGCAAAAAATCACTTGTTCACTCTTTGAAATTGAACTCTGTTACAGTTTCTTATCTATTGGAATTGTAAGTTTAGACATGTAATTTTCTGCTATGTTTGCAGTGTTTTGGTTTGCTTGGTGTGAACGGAGCTGGAAAGACTACAACGTTTAAAATGTTGACTGGAGACTTAAGACCAACGGCTGGTGATGCTCATCTTAACAGATATAGGTACACTAACTTCTATATTTTACACATGTATAATATTTTATACATGATGGAGATTAGTTGAGATGAATAAGTTTATTACACAATTTTGTTCTAGAGTGATTATAATGCTTGCTATTTATGGAACGTTTTTTGATAAGCCTTTTTGATTACCAGTTCTTGAGTCAAGCACTGGAGTCATATGAGGAAACATTGTTGTGGCCCAAGAAGGGCTCAAACCTGCATTTCATTAGTTTAGGGGGTGACACAATAATTAGTTGGCTACCACTACCCCTGGATATACATTAAGTTATCAAATATTCAAACTAAATGATACAGTAGAGAAAAGTTGATTATTACTGATAATTTGAAATAAGTGAACAAAGATATAGTTATGTTGTGACAAGTTTTTACTTTTATAAAATTATATCAGTATTTGTACTGGATGTCATTATGTAACCAGTCTTAATAATCAGCAATAAGACGGAGGAAAAATATTTTTTTTTGCTTATTTCTGTGTTTCAATTTTGCAAGTCCTTGATATTGGCATTTTCTGTTGCTCTTTGTTATAATGAGATTGTTGGGCAAGTTGTTTTTATTATTTCATGATAATTTTATTACTATGAATGTATGTATAATTTCAGTATATCAAAGGACATGTTGAAGGTACAGCAGAATATAGGATATTGCCCTCAATTTGATGCCCTGTTTGATGAGTTAACAGCTAGAGAACATATACAATTATACAGTAGGTTGAGAGGGGTACCACCATCAGAGGAGGCTCAGGTTAGTGGCACAGTACTAGATATATGTGTATCTGCATGTACGAGGGTTGTTTAAGAAGTAAAAAACTCAGATTCTTGCGTCTTCATATTCCATTACATTAAGAATATTTTCATATAAACAGCGATGGTGAAATAATGTTGTTTTTTTCCATTTGTGCATAAGTTTACAAAATTATTGTGCTAAACGCTTGTAAACCCTGTGATATTGAATAACCATGGTAACACTCTTCCGGCGCAGCATATCAAAAAGCCTTTGATTCTAAGTTGTATTGTTTTTTTCACTGTATATAGAGGACATCACAGTTTTCATGTTAAAACTAAAATTTCCCAAATTTAGCTACAATTTAAGATAATGCTTTCAAATATTAAAGTGTTCAATAACAATGTATAATTAACTTTGGATGGGAGTGTATTTTAAATGAAATTCATATTTTTTTGTAATATTTTTATTTTATATCAACTTTAAAGTACTGGCATGCGAGCAGTTCCCGTACAGAAGCAGTACCCGTATTTTTCATTTAAACGCTTGATTTTTACATGCATTCTTCAAAAATTCATTTCAAATCAAGCAGATACATAACCGAGACAAAATCTTAGTGTCAGTTCGGCAGTACGTATAAAAAGTCTCATTTTAAATCACTTCACCTGTGCGTTGTCAAAACGTGACCTTGTTTTATCTGGGGGAATTCCGTTTTTGCGCGCATGCGCAAACATGCTTACACGTGAGGCATGTTAAAGGGTTTTCCACTAATACCACCTGTTTACAGATAAGAAGGCAATGTGATGAAAACTTGTTTAATTATCAGAATTTATTCAAATTTTGGTGAGTGAGCGAAATAAAAAATAATGATTAAGTAACTACGATTTTTGTACGGAAACTGCTCGCATGCCAGTATAGCTGAACTGCACTGAAAATGATATTTTGAAAATTTCAATATGAAATCATCAAAATTAAATTTCACTGTTTACTGTAAAGCATATTATAAAGTTGTGTTTTTTTTACATTCAACCAGGCTAAGCATATTAAGTGTATTCATATCTATTACATGTACAAGTTCATTTGTTATGTTTTTGATATACTACAGATTGTAGAATGGGCATTGAAGAAGTTATGTTTATCCCAATACCAGAATAAACCAGCTGGTACATATAGTGGGGGAAATAAAAGAAAACTATCCACTGCTATAGCTCTTATAGGACACCCACCACTAATATTTATGGTAAGTCATGGAACTATTCACTGCTAGATATCTTTAAAGGTCATCCACCACTAATAAGTATGGAGAAAACAATAAATAAATTATTTCAAAAAGTAAATGACATAGACTAGTATTGGTAAAGGAATGCATGAATACTAGCTTCATGACTTATTAATGCTAGAGCAAAAAAAATGTTTGGGGTTTGAAAGTCTTGATTATAAATGTTCTATAAATAATTTGCTTCATTTTATCATTTATTTGACCTTTGTGCACTATTACAGGATGAACCAACCACAGGCATGGACCCACATTCAAGACGGTTTCTATGGGACCTAATTCTAGGTCTGATCAAAGATGGCCGCTCTGTTATTCTCACTTCTCATAGGTACGTGATGTGTGATGGTGACAGCAGTATTTTTCACTATGGCGATTTGAATCTTTATTGCTTTTGTGATTTTGTTCATATATATGTATGAAATACATGGTAAAATAAGCAGATTTACATTTAAGATTAAGCTATGTAAAATTTTATCTAGTGTTCAAAAATAGTACAGATTTTTATAAAAAATAACAAATAATAAATAATAAAAGAGGAGGAAACAGTGTTACTAAAATTAGTATATTACAATATTATGGTACATTATATATTTATAGTATGGAAGAATGTGAAGCATTATGTACAAGGTTGGCTATCATGGTAAATGGAAAATTCAAGTGCCTCGGCAGTACGCAACATCTGAAAAACAAATACGGTGATGGATATACTCTAAGTTTACGTCTCAAAGGTATTTACATATCTATACTTACCTTGTTATGTATTTGATAATTTTGTGTTAATTAAATTACTTTAAGATGTACAAAGATATGCATACCAGTTATAAATACATGTATCAAAAAAGAAAGTTAAATAAATATAGGAAGACATGTGTTTATTTGTGTCTGTACAAATTTTGTTCTGTATATCTTGTTTAATTAGGATATGTTATATGTAACTTACCTGTAAATAAAGAAAATCAAAAATAATAACAATTTTCCTGATATGTATATTTATCAATCGATATATTTTTATCAATTAAGATGTTCAAAAGTGTTATTTTAATTTTACCATTACTGTTCATGTAATATGCTGTGTTACCTAATGATGTCATCATGAATATAAATTTATAATTATTGCACTACAATTACAGGTCCCGATTTTGAGCGATCTCAACGGCAGGCCCAAAGATTTGTTCAGCACAACTTTCCAAAAGCTGTGATTAAAGAGTGCCATTATAACTTGTTACAGTTTGAGATGAAATCTGAAGATCTCACATTATCTTATATATTCTCTAAACTTGAAGAGGCTCAAAAAGATCTAAATATAGAAGATTATTCTGTTAGTCAAAACACTCTGGATAATGTAAGTATTAGTGATAGACTGTATTGTGTTCATGTTTCCTGTCGCAAATAAGTCTTCCATTAGATTTGTTTGCCATATTCAAATTCTGTGTTCAGGAGATCCTTATATCAAATTAGTTTTCTGAAGATGTAAGTGTTGAAAGAAGCTTCTTTCACATGGTTTAAAAGACAAACAATATAAGATGCAATTGCAAAAGACAATAAAGAAATAGTTCCAATATAAATGTGAAAATTTCTTGTGCAATTCTTAGAAAAATGTTCAGTTTGAAATATAATAATTGTTATTGTGGGTAATGGATTGCATGAATGTTCCAAAAATTTGCACTTAAGATGGACAAAATGGTAAAAAAAACTTCAGTGGTTACCCTTGTAGTTATTTTCCACAATTTGCATATATTATTGTATCAAATAATATTTTTACTTGTATCTTTGCTATATTCTACATGCCATCTTTAATCTTGACAATTTTTGTTTTCAGGTATTTATTAATTTTGTAAAACAACAAGTTGAGATTGTGGAAGAAAGTGGCACTGACAATTCAGCATACACAAGTGACCATCTACAGAGAACTCGTGCAGTATCGTCTGCTTCATCATCTGGATTAGCAGACGATCTTGATGAAGAGCTTATAGGGGAGGTAAATCTATCAGATTCTCAACTTGAAATAGAGGATGATGTCCCTTTGTTGAGTTTTGATGGCAGAGGGGTAAGTACAAGTAGTTAATGCATGCAGATTATATATCAGGATATATATGGAGACTGTGAGGGTGTTGTATACATTAGTTTGCATGGCTAACAACTGGAATATTGTTATGGTATTTACTTTTTGTTTTAACCTATAGCAAATCATATCAGTGGCTATATTAATCAGAAAATTTAGGGTAGACTATTATTTTATGAGCATATTGTACGAAGCAACGAACATGAGTCAAAGTTGTCCATACATTTACTATATTTATTTTTGTTGTAATACTGCAAAATCTTTATTTTTCATGGGGTTCTAATTTTCGAGGGCATGTTAATCCACAAAATTAAGATCCAGTGAAATATTTCATTTCGTTTGCTGTAATATTTTGAATTTTAATTTTGTTAGACAATCCACAATGAAAACAACCCACAACAATGTCCACAAATTTCATGCTCAGAAAATTAAGTGAATTCACAGAAATTCAGTACTGTAATAATGATTATAATGTACATTATTAAGCCACTGATCTGAAGGTGCACTAGAATTAACCTCTAACATACAATATTGATGTGTCACATTATTGTATTACCTTTATTTTCCCCTCTATCCTTCTCTTGTAGGAAAATGATGTGCAGTCATAAAAATTTAGTTACGTAAGTTTCAGTTATATAAAACGAAAAGCTACTTTGCATGGTCAACAATAAATAACATATCCACCAAAATGAGTTTTCTTTCTGTTGTCTTTGCAGACTTTTTAATCTATAAAACAATAGTTTATCCAACTTCTTTTGTTTCCTTCAATACTTTGATAATGATTGTATTGGCATGCTTATATAAATTATTAATATATACTCTCACATATTATATACATATTACCAGTACTTGAAAACTATGGCTATTGAACACCTTGAACATGGTACTTCAAAGTAATGCTCCCCTTTAAACTTAGTAGCATGTAAACAGAGTTCTTAGATATGCCTACAATGCCATCCACTGTTTGATAGTAATTGTCAATTCATAATGAAAGCTACTTTGGCATGGTTATGTTTCAAGAATACATTGGTGTCTTGCACTATATCTAGGGTTTCAGTCATGATGAAAAGTTTTTTTTAGCTCACCTGAGCTAGCTCAGGGTGAGCTTTTAGGATCATTGAATGTCCATAGTCTGTCATCCGTCCGCATTTGTTCCTTAACTCTAGTGGTCACATTTTTGCCTCAAACATCATCAAACTTGGTCAGGATGCTTCGTTAGTTAATTGCTCGGATGAGTTCGAACATGGGTCATCTCGGATGAAAAACAAGGTCACAGGAGCTAAAAATAAAAGTCTTGTTAACACTAGGGGTTTCTATTTTGATCCAATATCCTGGAAATTGTTTTGAAAGTTTGTTTTGATAATTTCTAGGTCAAGTTCGAATATGGGTCACCCGGGGTCAAAATCTAGGTCACACTGCCCAAATATGGAGAAACCTTGTTAACACTCTAGTGGTCACATTTTTGACTCAATTATTATCAAACTTGGTCAGGATGCTTGTCTAGGTAATTGTTCAGATGAGTTTGATGGGTCAGGTGAGTGATCTAGGGCAATCTTGGCCCTCTTGTTATGATAATGAATGTATACTTAGTTGAAAACAGTTAAAGATTTGTGTGTTAATGACATAATTTGTTTCAAGAAATTTTCTTAAAAAGATACAAATCAGTTGCTTTTTTGACTAATACTCCCATTTTTGCTGGAGTTCCAACATGTTCAGAGCTGTTGCAGAAATTCTATGTTGATCACTTAATTTTCATTGAAATGAAATTTAAACTTAAAGAAGGCACTGAAATTGCTGATTGTAATAATATCATTACTTTTAACTGTACCACATTTATAGCACTACTATTTTGACTTCCCATTTTCCTTGTGAATGTTATTTTACCAGATTGTACACATGTTTTAGTCTTTAATCATGTAGTCTTAACATAGTGTCTGATTTTGTCAGCTAGTGCATGGCTAGTGAAATAATATATATGGTAAGCTTTTCTTTATATTTATCTTATTTTAGATGCTTAAACCTTAACTTGCTGGACCTTTATAAAGTGATTAGCCTTTGCCACCAGTACACAACCAGGCCAGCTTGTACAGCAATGCAGCCTTTACAGGCTCTATACTGTCACTTGACTTATATTGAATTTTCTTCTTGATATCCCTCTAATGGAAAATGTACATTACCAAAATTAAAATTTGGAGAAGTTCATTTAAGAAATTCAGCAGGTTAAGGGTTAGGCAAAAGCATGTCAGTCCAGACTGGATTGGGGGAAATTTCTTCAGCCAACTTTGTGCTTCTTCTACTTTGTTTTGTATGCAAAATGTTGTATCAACAGAACTCAGTATTCATTGTTATAAAAATGTATATTGTTAGAGGAATACATTGTTATTTTGTGCTTTGTTTTGTGATGTCATGTTATTTTTTGTATGATTATGAGACATATAAATGTTTTAAAAATAAGTTTTTAAATGAAATCACTTTGATGGTAACAAAGTGTGGTGAAACAATGCTTATGTTTGATAAATGAAGCTGTAAAGAGCACTTTTTAATGTTATGATGAAAGAAGATTCTGACAGCTTGAAGACAATTTGTAGAAATCATTTAAAAGGTAACACATCCAGTTCTCTTGTTTTGAAGAAGCAAACTTTTCATATTATTTTATACAATTATTTAAAAAAGCAAATTTTTCTTTGTTTTATGATATTTCACTATGACACTGACTTATTGCATTGTTTATTTATTCCAGACACATCTCACACTACTGAGTATGGATCCAGTCAATATTTGAAATCCAAGGTAACATGTTGCTGTCACGAAGATCCATAGTGTTGCTTTAGGTGTTACTATGGCAACAAGAAAAAAAAACTACTATAAATCGGCTACAGACCAAATTGTTTACAGATAGATAAATACAGAGTATCAAGACTCTTCCTATGAAAGGATCTCAAATATTTATTTTTTATGTAGAGAGTTTATTATTCTGTCATATATAAATATATTTGCATGTTTAAATTTACTGAATGTTTGGTACAGAAAATGTGCTCATCCCATATCAGAATAGTGCTGAGGGGCTTCAATGCTTACAGTTTACTTATATATTTGTGTTTTTGTCTGGTAAAATGTGGAATTGTCTCTTATATTATATACTATTATTTTTTTAAATGATCATATATTATATATGAGGAACTACAAAGGGCTTTGATTATGTAACTGCTTGAATACATTTTGAACCATTTTTTGATTGTACAGTTTGAGCAAGTGTGTGTGAATGAATAATTTTGAGTATGAAATTTTTTAGCTTTATCTGCTTACTATAAGATGTTTGGTGTGCTGAGAATTTTGCTGTTGCTCTAATCATCATTGTTCTTGATGATCAATCATGATCCTCATTGTTTATTCATCATCATCATCATTCATCACTATCATTATTCATCACCATCATTCATTATTATTATCATCATCATTATTCATCATTCATCATTATCATCATCATAAGACCGCTTTCAAACAGTGTAGCAGAGTTTTTTACTTTATTATGGTTGTATATTTATGATTTTTCATTCCATTGTACGGGTTGTTGTTGTTGTATAAAATCATGTAACATTATTGATCATGTTTATATGAGGTCATGTGACAGTCTTGACTATGCTCTTAAAAGTCATGTTACAAGCTCATCATTTTTTTTTATATAATTGTGACATTGTTGATGGTGTTAAACTTTTCTTTGTGTAAGATATTTTTTGTGACATATGTATTATTCAGTGATAGCTCTACTTTTTGCATGGTTTATTGAAACAAAATGTGCTCATTTATATTTACAGATTTTTGTCTTTTCCATTTCTATTGAAAGTGAAGTGCATACTTGATATGATTATTTGTTTTGAATCTGTATTTAAATTGTTAAATTTAATGCATACTTAACTGTTCTAGTGAACTTTAATACATTATAAAATACTTACATTTTTAAACTTATTTAATCCAAGTGTTTGAATATTTTTTTATTCATTCTTTATTATAATTTATTTACTATTCTCTATTATAATTTATTTACATGCTTAAACATGTTTAATGAATAATACGATAGATGTAATGGTGTATTGAAAAAATATTACAATTTTCATGTTGTCAGAATCGTTTTATGTTATTGATATATTAGATAGATAAGTACAACTTTGATTGCTGTAGAAACATCTTATTGTTTTTATGAGAACTTTTGAATTCCAAACCCTCCCCAATTTATCTGCTTGTCTAACCCTTTGACCATTACATGTTTCCTTTGGGCTGAAGGTTTTCCTACTTTGTATGTCATCTTTATTTTAATGTTAAATAATATGACCTTGTAACCTTAATGACCTTAACCTTTAATGTCAAAGCTATCAGAGTGATGACATTCTATGGTAACTTTGTTAATTACCAACTAATTTTTTGGACAAAAAGAACTTCATGTTCATGTCTTGAAATATTGAATTGTCTCCTAAATGACCTTGACCTTTAAGACAAGATGTTCAAAATTCTATAAGCTTTACTGTAACCTGTGGGTTTGTTTTCTCATATTTTCTATTATGAACATGAATAAATTTTGTTTTTGTTTTTATCTAAGGGCAAAGGGGTATTTATGGAAACATTTTATTTTGTCTATGCTAACTTACTGTTGTATCATATAAGAGTTAGATAATTCTGTAAGTTATATTTGCCCTTCTTTATCTCGCTAAACAGTCGCTGATGTTATATGTTGTTGTTATTTTTTGTGATATTTTTGAGAATATTTTGAAGTAGACGTTAGACTTATGTAGTAGATATTTCAATATAAATGGGGTGTAAATGTTCTATAACTTTCCCATTAAGGATGATAATTACAATTTCGTCTATTATGTATTTCTGTTGCAATATCTTATAACACTGGAATTGAATGGAAATTGAGATAATGCAAGTACTGCTAATGCATTAAGATAATATAAAACATTGTTTTCTATGTGCAGATATTGAAACATTGTCACATTTGATTGTTTTAAATCACTTTTACTTTTCTTCAGCATATTACCACATTCACAACACATCTGCTGTGTTATAAATATATATGCCATTCTTTGATAAATTACATATACAAATGACTGTGTAATACAGGAAATGTGTTTACATGTTGTTGTTTTTTATATACATATTCATGTATAAAAACTGGTTATTTATGGACTGGTTAATCCTCAATACAGACACAAACGTGGGAAGAGTTCAGTGAGTGTATCCATTTAACAGGTTTTTTAATATTTTGGACATCTATAATTAGACAAACTTCTTCTGCCAACAATTCTGCACAGTAGATCACTAAGGCTATTCCTTGATACATTTCTAAAAGAAGATGTAAAGCATTTTTGTTATGCTTTAATATGACATATTAATAGTTAGTACACTATCAAATTCTCAATAAATTTATGTTTATATTTATTTACTTAGTTTTTTTGTAGGTGATAATTATTTTTATATATACTTTGTATTAGAACTGAAGAAAATTATTATTTGGATCAGGTAGTTTTTTACTTAACTACTTTTTATGTTGTTTAAAATGCATTAAAATGTGTATTTTCATTATTTTGCCATAATTATAAGTAATTAATTTGCTAGAATCAGAAAATAATATTACATAGGCATTGTATACAGAACATTAAATGCTCAATAGGTGATGGTTCATCATGACATACAGAATTTTCTGTTGATTCTTTAAACAGAGTATTATTATAATCATTCTATGACTAAGACAGTGTTTGTCAATTAGTGAAATCTAAAATATAGAATTTATCTCTGAAATGTTAAATATTTTGTTTGCTCATTATTTGCTAGGCATGCACAGAATGTAATGGTACTTTGTAGAAATATACATTATGCAGCCAGAGATAACTCTGGTAAATCTCATTTTTAACAACTTAAAGTGAGAAAAAAATATGATAATATGATCGAAAATAGTGGCGTAATCCGGGACTTAAGATTTCAGACTTTAACTACAGGTCAAGGTCTCCCTCTTTTTGACTTTGATTCATTTTACCGTTCCATCAAAATTTAAAATATACAATTTGTTGACTTTTTGGGATGCTTCATAAATTTATCTTTGTTGCTTGTAATTTATTATTTATTATGATTTGAAAAAAAAAACATATATTGTTAACTAGTCACATGCATGTTTTATCAATTAATACACTCCAGTTATACTAAGGCTGGTTTCAGTTAGGAGAGATACTACTTGTTATAGATCAAGCAAAACAATTTCATGCAGGTTTTACATTTGTCAAATTATTGCTTTAGAGGTGTACAATTGATTGACATGTTTGATTGGTTCATGTCATGTTTGATCGGTTCAAACATGGTTGCAATATACATTATTTCTTGGTTTGTACACATCAATGTATTGTTTCATTGTGGTAATAGACATTCTCTCATTTTAAATTTGTGCAATAAGTTCATATTTTTTGTGTAAAAATTTGTATTTAACCCTTCACCTGTTAGATTTATGAAATGAGTTTGCTTAGCTTTGAATTTTAGAACAGTCCATTTAAAGTTATAGGGATTTATCAATCTGTCTTCCATTTAGTCAAAGAGCTTGTGGTGACCTGGACTTTGCACATTTCTAGTAAGAAGGATAAAAACTGGTTTGAAAGATTGATAACAGATAAAGCAGTGTAGGTTTGTTAAGGATGAGACATGTTCAGTCTGGTCAGTCTGTGTTACAGCCTGATTGAACTTGGGGCCTAGATGAGGAGATAATATCTGAACAATATTAAAATACAAAAATTGAGCTACAGACAGTATAGAGCCTGGTCAGACTGCAAGGTCAGGCAGGCATTGGTTGACACTTATGGCAATGGTTAATTACTTTCAGTTCTAACAGGTTAAGGGTTAAAAAATGAAATTTTAATATTTAACAATCAGAAAAAATATTCTGCAATATGTATAATCATTTAACACTGCCAGTACTGTAAATTTTATAACTTTATAATAACTTCATAAACATTTTATGTCATTATCTCCACTTAAGAATAAAAGATTTACTGTACTTCTTTTTATGTATAAGGAGAATTTTTTTTAATTTATAGATTTGTGACCTCTGAAAAAAACAAAAACACACAAAAATGTAGTTTTAGATAAGTGTAGAAGGTCAATATTATATCAATAGAAAGTCAAATAAATATGTCATTTTAGTAAAAAAATTTATTAGATGTAACCCATAATTTTTAATGTAATTATAAAAAACAACTTAACTATGAAAATACTTTATGAATCACTTAAGTGTTATGTTCACATGTGATTAATGGAAATATTAGTATAACAACATAGCAGAGCTTATTATGTAACCAGAGTTTGATCCTTCACATTATAATAAGCAGTGGCTGTCCTCTACTCTATTTTAGAATACATGTATGTAGAATTTTCAGTCTTAAATAACTGAGAAAAAACATCAACATGTTAGTTTTTACTGTAATGTGTAGGATTATTCAAAGGGACTCCACTGAAGCTTTTTTTGATGTGACGGGACTGGAAATATCTTTTCTAGATTTTTGTATCATTTGATATGGGTCTATGCCAATAACTTGTTTGCGAAATTTCAGATCATTCTTTCATGTATGTTCCATCAGTATAGTGTTAAGCCAGCATGCACTTCCATACTGTGGGCTGACAAACTTAAAAGTTTTTCATTGTGATATCTCTGATATTGGTAATAATACAATGATTGTTTTAAAATGACTTTTCACAAGTCCATTAAAGAATTTCAGTTGATTAAAGTGTTAAAAGAAAAGCTACAGTGGGTTCATCTGTTTACCTTATTTATGTACACTGTTCATTGGTAATATATTTTTGTGAAGGTATTTATATTATAGAATTATAGTAACTTGTTTTGATGATAGTTAGCTTATTTCTCAATATTTTAGATGTGCCAGTATGTCTTTAGCTCACTTCTATATTGTTTGAATTTATCTTAAATTTTTTGCTTTTTTGATGATTTTTATCATGTGCTATAAAGTAGATTATAATTAAACAAATATTTAAAGGTTTTCTTTCACTTTTTGTCAACAGATTTTGTTAGAATTAAAGAAATGTATTAAAAAAAAATACAAGTATTTTGATCAGTTATAGGTTTTGAAAATTATATAGAAAATTTACCTTTATAGAGCCAGCTTGACTAATGCAGCCATGTCTTTTATCAACTCAGCAATTATTTTGTTATTTAACAGTTCACTGTACAATATATTTGGACAACTAGAGAAACAATATTGGATGAGCTGCCAGGCGGGTCTGATATGACTTATAAAGCTGCAGACGAGTCCAAATATATTCCAATATTGTACTTGTTAAATGTTTGATAACCAATTAACTCTATGTATAAAATTATATTAAGAAATTGTGACTTATTTTTGTAATGGTTTTACATTGTAAGACGCTTGCAAAGCTTTTAGTAAAATTAATACGATACTTTTGTCATTTACAGTTTTAATCATTGACGTTAAATGGGAAAGGCCAGACACACTTTTATAAAACTGTCCAATATAGAATAATTATATTGGATACAGTGGTACAATTGAAAAGCAGCAGTTAGATGTTAATAATTGAAATAGAATAAAAGGATTTATAGAGGATATTTCAGTTTATCATATGTTCTTGTATGACTTAGTATAGAGTGAAAGTTTACCTTTAAGATATTTGTATAGAGCTTATTCTTCATGGCTCAACATGTATAAGATAGTTGTAGTAGCATTTATCACTTACATGTTTTATCATGTCTTTCAAATTGTGTCTACACAATACAATAAAAAACTATTTCAATAAAAAAATCTGTGTTTTCTTTTATTTTGATAGTTTTCGCTGTGGTGAAAATCTTTGCATGTTTGGTGTATGGGAATTACATTTATTTTATTGATATAAGGGTTCCTGTTTGTATCCAAGATAATGTCCAAATGTTAGCCAGAAATGAAATTCCAGTAATTATACATTTTATACTGAATATGTATTTGACAGATTGTATTGTGATGTCTGGGTAAAAAAAAGGGGATAACTCCCTTTGTGATGTCTGGGTAAAAAAAAGGGGATAACTCCCCAGATATTATATATAAATGATGGTTTGAGTTACCTTTCTTTAGCTTATGGGAGTTTGTTTTAAAAGTTATTTGATTTGTGTGAAACAAGAGAGAAAAGTCATTTGCCAAATTAAAGTTGGTTAGTGCTTCTATGAAAATTTGAAGATAGGGGATGACAAAAAATCATTTAGAATTTTTACTGGTAGACTATTCACATGCAATTCCTTCAGAAAACAACATGCAGATTATTAGTTTAAAAGTTATGTCCCATAGGGCTTGAGAATATTATTGAATTCCTGCCATACAAGTATCAAGGTTTATAGACAAAATTTGCTCTCCAACGGACATTCTACCGCAAAATTTTCCACTTTAAAAAAGACTGTAGGCTTCCAGTTTGATTAATCTGTAGGCTTTTATAGAATTAAAAGAGTCCACAAGTCTCTGATAGAGTATTGATATTTTCATCATTCTGTGGTTTTATGGATTCTGGGATGGATGAAACACATGTCTGAAATGAAAAAAAAACAATAAAAACACTTTTGAAGTGATATTGTTGGAGCTGTATCATTTTTACAGTTATAATTCATCTTTTTCATGTTTGTTTCAATATTTGATTTATGTTCAGTTTTAAGTGAATCTTTGATTAGATTGCTTTTATTGTCTTGAACATGTTCCATTTGTAACAAAAATAAATTAATGATAAAAATTCTGTCATGTCTTTGAAGTTAAAAAAAAAAATCATGTTTGGTTTTTATCTTTATATCAAAGAGCATTTAAAAATTATTGTACAAAATGATCAGATATTTGAAAACTGAAAAAAAAATATTAGAAAAAAGTTAGAACAAGTTAAATAAAGTGTGTACAATAGTGAGTGTCAGTTTTTTTTGTGCAAAGTCTTTTTCAGATATGGTCTTTAACACATATTTTTGGCTGTATTTTGAATTCTATAGAGCAACAATTTTTAAAGCTAGCATAATCAGGTTGGCGTTGGTGTCACACTTTTTTAGTTTCTGCATGCATGTTGGTATCTCCAAAACAACTAAAGGGAATTGGTTAAAACTTCGCACACTTTATTTGGAAGCATAATAGGAGGTCATGTACAAGGCCAATAACACTTAAATTGATTATGACAGAATTACGGCCCTTTTTGGAAAGTTCTACATTATCCATATTATTCATGCTCTTGTTTTATTATCAAACACTGAGTATAGTTGAGCATGCTGTCATACTGACAGCTCTTGTTTTACAAGCCTTCCTTCTTGTGATGTACTAATGTCTGCGTTATTGTAAAAGTTTCATGCCATGTTCGTGTCTAAATAACCATCTATAAATGAGGCTGTCCTTGAATTGTCCAACAGGCATATTTCCAATGCATATTTCATAGATTTTTAATCAGGAAAACCACTTGTAAACATCATTTGTTCCATGAGGAACATTACTTGTCATTCAAAGTCTCCAGGGTGATCACCCATGATTGATGTCAAATCTTGCGAGATTACCAATATCCCCAATTGCTGACCATCCATGTATCATTGATATCCATTAGATATTTGCCAGTGTGTGCATATTAACTGCATGTGAGAGAAACTGAGACCTGATGCCTGTCTGTAGTTGGAAAATTTCCATATAAGGAAGTCAAGTTGAGGTCACTTTCAGAATTGGTCGGACATTTGACCTTAACACCATTCTGTCATTCAAAAATATGAATACTTGAACAAGTACATATCCAAGGTATGGAAAGGCTTGACTAGCGTATCATATAGAATTACATCATAAATTTTTATACATGGCAGGTAGAAATATAAATTGTTTCTTTGTTTTTTCACTATCCTAAAAAAAAGCATAAGCCTACAGGAAGCTTATTAAAACTGCTGCAAGTTGTATACAACAGAATATAGTAATTAAATAAAATTATAATACAGAAAATTGATTATTATAGGTCTTGTCATTTCATAATTTGCAAGATGAAAATATGAGACATTGTGATAAATCCATTCATTTATCAACACATAACATTATACCTAGATGGTTATATAAGCATGGTAATGTTACTTTTCATATTAATATTCGAGGTGTCATAGGTCAAGCTAATATTTCAATATCACATTTATATGATGTACTTTATATGAAATACTTTACAATAGATAATTAGTAAGGTTATAAATTTATAATTTTACCAAGTTATTACAGGTATGTAATAAGATCTTTATTAGAAGAACTTTATTCTTTTCACACACAAAATGCATTTACTGCCATTGATCAAATTGAAATCTGCACTTGGTAAACCAGTTGTAGAAATATTTCTTTGCAGTCAATTTTCATAGATTATATTCACCACTGTTAACTTTGCTGCATAATAAACAGTTAAAGCCTATTTGCCTAAGGCTCTCTTGTCAAAAATGACCAAATTTGAATAAAACCCCATTAACAGTTCTTTATGTCGGTTTAAAAAAAGAACCAAATAAACATTTCTGTGAATTACACCATTTAAATATATGTGAATAATTCCTATAGGTTATATTGGGTTTACAACTTTGGTACAACTCTAGTGTTGTTGATCTTGGCACTATAAATTTGGTATTGTAAGGGGCAATAACACTGTATGAACTCTCTCACATAACAACTAGTGTCACATAATCTGTATGTATTATTGTGTCACATTTCAGCTGTTTAAATATTTATTTACAATCAGCATAATAGTGTTTTGATATTCCTGTCATTTTGTTTAAAAGATGCCAAAAATTTGATTCATACTTGTCTTTTGTCACTGAAGTTATGATTTGAAATTCTCGCAGGAAGTCTGCCGAGAAAATACTGCTTAAGTTTGATATTTATTTTTTGCCTTTTAGATTAAATGAACTATTTTGTGTTAATTAGAATAACTTATACAGATAAATATGTTTTTAAGACCACCATACAGGAAGACCACACATAAGAATCAAAGCACAGAAGGCGCTGAATTTGTTTGGTTCTCAGAATGTCAGAAAGGTGAAGGTTGTGAGATTATAAACCAATATGTTTTTGTATAGTGCAACCAATGTTGTTTCTAGTGTTATAACTGTAGTAAATTAGCTATAAGACTAATTGCAACACTGATATTCAATTCAATGTTTATTTGGCTTAAAAACAAAAAAACATGAGTTGCCTTAACTGGGATTTGAACTCCAGACCTTTCGCTTCCTAATAGAGCGTGTAAGAAAACTACATTATTCTAAATTAGGGTTTGTAACCCTTATTAATTTCAAGATATTTTGTTCCAGTAAACCTGTTGTTTAACACTGATGTAAATAATCATGGAGCTTAATATAAGCATGTATATCTGTAAAGAATTACACAATATTAGAAATTTTGACCAATTGGGAACTATTTTTTCTTCCCCGAGAAGGCTTGAAAATTAATGTGCCTGTCATTTGACAATCTTTAAGCAGTGATCTGCCCTTAATTTTTCAGCATTAGTGTACTTATAAAGGGAAGTAACCGCTTCGAGGAGTTTGGACTACTTTCGGATTTTGCAAATAAGCATAATTATCAGGGTCTGAAATTTCACTACCATTATGTGTTTGGTCTGACGACCCAAACAAATAAAAACAGCCAGTATTTTATTTCTTTGATAGAGTGCATGTAACAGCACATGTTGAGGCTATTTCATTCGATTATGATTCTGTCATGTTATACCTGTATATACAGAAGTAATCAAAGCTAAAAAAGTGTTCAATACTTCTTTTCTTTATATTAATATGTTTTGGTGCTAAAAAAAAAGTACTAAATCGAACAATTGTTTGAAGTGGGGGTCACTTCAACTATTATATAATACAACCATTACTTCAGTATTAAGCATTGTGAAAATTCAAGTTGTTTGGTACGAAATACTTATAAATATGAAAATATTATAAAATGTGCACTAAATGATATGTTATTAGATAATTAACAAATTTCTAAAATTTCAGAATTATGTAAAATTTATGAAATCTGTTCAACCATCTGTAAATACTGTAGAAAGGTTCTTTTACGTAAAAGGTCATATTTCAATGAAAATATATCAGTAAATCAAATTATTTTTTAAATTAATTTTTCTTGTCTCCATTTTTGACATCTAATAAGTTATAGAGATTTTTCTGGTTTTATTTAAACACATGAAATAGTGCTGCACAATAATTTTTTCATTGAAAGCCATAGAAATGAAATACCATTGTTCAGAGACTGTGCTGGCCAATACATCCACTCAGTTCCTTGTTTATCGAAAAAAGTGTTTACGATTCTGGCGATGTGTGCAGTGGCATAATCGTCCATAAGGATGAATTCCAGACCTACAGCACCAGCGTAAGGTACAGCATATTGTGCGAATATCTCATCCCTATAATGCTGACCGGTAACAGAGCCATTCATAAACACATGTAGGTCCGTGCGACCATCGTAAGAGATGCCAACCCAAACCATAACTGACCCCTTCCCAATTGGTCATGTTCAACTATACAACAGTCTTTAAAACCCTCATTACGTTGCCGCCAGACACGTCACAGACCATCATGGAAGCCCAAACAGGATTTGGATTCATCTGTGAACAAAATGTGTCTAAACTGACATAGTCTCAAATTCTTGTGATTCCATGCAAATGCCAATTGATTTACACAATGTCTTGGATTGATTGGTATGCATACAACTCGCCTCCAAGGGCATAAATGAGCCTCATGAAGTCTGTTTCTATACGTTTGGACCGAAACATTCACATTTGTCGCCCTTGCAAAATCTATTCAAGAAAAACAGCAGAATTAAATCTCCTTTCGTTTCGTCATTACTTCCATTGCATGATCATTTTGGGCAGATGTTGCCCTCAAACGACTACTTCCCGTTTGTCTTAAAGGAAATCCAGTATCCTGGTACTGTCTCCATAACCGCTAAATGACACTTTGATTGGCGCTATGGTCCTGTGTCATTTGACGCTGACTTTGACCGGCTTGCAAACGTCAGAGGGCTTATGCGACCTCATCTCGAGTCAGGTGCCTCCTTGGCATATTCAGTGATTAAGGTAAGAAATTTGAAGCACAGAAAACAAAAAAAATGTGTAAAAACTCCAGCAGTATAAAGAAATAAAAATCAAGTTGGATATGATGTCTTCAAATTCAATGCAATTTTTGAAGGCACGTGTCATTCTGGGTGTATTGCACGGTTTTTTCGATATTTTCATGGTCATGAAATCTCTTAACTTATAGTACAAGGTGAAAGTGATATATTTAAATCAAAATATAAAGTTAAAAATATAAAGTCAAAATACACTAAAATATATTATTGACCCCTATTTTATTTTGTTTAGTTTATTACAAGTTTTGGTTATTTAAAATGCGTGCTGGTGTGTTAGTGAAACACTGTTGAAGTGGCACTTAACTTAACATCCAAAACTTTGTTGTGTTGTTGTAAGGGAGTATTTTGAGTTAATGCTTTTGTTATTTAATTAAGATTTTACAACAAAACAACACAAAGATTAAACTAGGCAAACTGCCGCCACATACAGCACCCAGAAATGTTGTTCCTTTATTTGCTGCAGTTACTACCTGACAGTTGATCATTTAGCTCAATTTGCTTATCCATACCCTTCTAATTACTAGTATATAGAATGGAGTTATCTTTCTTTGCAAACTTGCATGCTATTCTGTCTCTGTAGCCTTGGGGTAAGGGTTGAAGCAAAAAGCCTCAGATTTGTGTTCAGTGTTCAAGCATACCATGTTTTATCATTTTCAGGGATAGCTTTATATAACATATACCGATCACTAGTTTTGGTTAATCTGCAATGAATATAAGGTCAATTAGTCTGACCCTATTTACAATTATTGTTATCAAATAATCTAACAGATAACATAAGAATATTTCATGAATATTTATAAGATATTATTTTAGTTTACGGAAACACTATATTCTGTCTTGACCAATTGTGCTTTGTTTTATCTTCTTTTTTTCTTATCTACACTCATGGCACTCCTGAGTTAAGAGCTTGGACACTTCACCATCAGGAATATTTTTGAAATATAAAGTGGTGATAATTTACCTATATCCAATTTCAACGGAGTACAACTCTAGATTTAACCAAAGAGAGATATTTTGAGCCAAAAATTAGGCTGACCCAGGGTGCACCCCAGCAACATTTCTCTTTGTCTAGCAACTAACTTATGCTGCCTCAAGAAGCTATTAAAGCTGTCTTTACTACCTGGGGCTCAAACATCCTAGTACCATTCCTCTTTATAGGGCCACTTCCCTGGGAATTTGTGTTAATGTTTTAAAAGTACCCTATTCATCAACACAACATTCATAATCTGAGGATATGAAACAGTTGTTTTATCTCTGTGTATTGGGCCAATAAGTGAATAACATCAAACTTATGTCCCTTTATTATACCCCTACCACAAAATGTGGGTGGGGGGGTTATAATGGATTCGCTTTATCGCGTCGGTCGGTCATTCCGTCCGTCTCCATTTCCGTGTCCGCTCTATAGATTCTATACCAATTGAAAGATTTTCTTCAAACTTTGCTCAAATGTTCACATCAACAAGAGGATGTGTAGAACCCATGTTGCCCATGTGTCAGCTCAAGGTCAAGGTCACAATTGAAGGTCAAATATCAAACACAATCAAATATTAGACAGTATGTCGTGTCCGCTCTGTAAGTCCTACACTAATTGAAAGATTTTCTTCAAACTTGGCTCAAATGTTCACCTCAACAAGGGGATGTGCAGAACCCATGTTGCCCATGTGTCAGCTCAAGGTCAAGGTCACAATTGAAGGTCAAATATCAAACAATCAAATATTAGACAGTATGTCGTGTCTGCTCTGTAAGTCCTACACTAATTGAAAGATTTTCTACAAACTTGGCTCAAATGATCACCTCAACAAGGGAATGTGCAGAACCCATGTTGTCTATGTGTCAGCTCAAGGTCAATGTCACAATTGAAGGTCAAATATCAAACAATCAAATATTAGACAGTATGTCGTGTCCGCTCTGTAAGTCCTATGCTAATCAAAAGATTTTCTTCAATCTTGGCTCAAATGTTCACCTCAACAAGGTAATGTGCAGAACCCATGTCACCCTTTTGCCAGCTTAAGGTCAAGGTCACACTTGAAGGTAAAAAATTGACATAGAAAATATTCTTAAATTTTAACATGTATTTGAATATTTCTGAAACTAGGAAAGGTATTTGCTTGAAAGTTAAAATATATTAAGTGTCACAATTAAGATATGTTGGTCAAGTTTCATTACTCTTTATTGCATTTTAACAAAGTTATGCCCCTTTTTAAGTCTTCAAATCTACATACAATCAAATATTAGACAATATGTCGTGTCCGCTCTATAAATCCTATACTAATGGAAGAATTTTCTTCAAACTTTACTCAAATGTTCACCTTAACAAGGTTATGTGCGGAATCCATGTCACTTTGTGCCGGCTAAAGGTCAAGGTCACACTTGAAGGTCAAAAATTGACTTAGAAAATGTTCTTAAATTTTAACATGTACTTGAATATTTCTGAAACTAGCACAGGTATTTGCTTGAAACTTAAAAGATATATGAGGTGTCACAAATAAGATATGCGGGTCAAGTTTCATAACTCTGTATTGCTTTTTGACAAAGTTATGCCCCTTTTTAAGTCTTTAAATTTACATATAATCAATACTAGACAATATGTTGTGTCTGCTCTATAAATTTCTATACTAATGGAAGGATTTTCTTCAAACTTTACTCAAATGTTCACCCCAACTTGGCAATACATGCAGAACCCATCTTACCCTTGTGCCAGCTTAAGGTCAAGGCCACACTTGAAGGTCGAAAATTGACTTATAAAATGTTTAGTACATTGAGAAAATGAAAGGTTATTTGTAACTGTTTCGAACATGATTTGATTATATATATTTATACTATTACCTGTACAATTAGTCTTTTTTTCACCAGAGAAAATTTCTTTTTATGTATTTGTGTCACTTAAGTTATTCCCTTAACCAACTTTCCAAGTCGTCCTCTGTCAAGGACATTGGTGGGGGTATGAATCGCATTCAGCGATAGTTCTAGTTTGTTACAATTTAAGATGTTCTTCATTTGAAGTTTATGAAAGTTATTATACCTCAAAGAAATATTTAATGAAATGAAATGGTTTACAGATTTCTTTCTTTTAGTTGTTGTTTTTAGACCAATAACACTAAGTTATTGTTTTTTCATCTGGAAGATTAACCAGCCATAATGTTATGTTATTTGTTTATTATCTGGCTTTGTTGAAAACAGATACTTGTTTAACATTGCACAAATTGAAGTTGTTATGTAAATTACTAGCTGTTCCAGGCGTAACAAAGTGCATGTTTGCAGAGATAGTATTACTATCTCCATGAATTAAATGAATGTATGAACATTAAAGCTTGTTGTTTTGAGATAAATGTCTTTTGAAGTTGTATGTGACACAACTTTCATATTATTTCATTGTAAAAATGCATTTCGTGCTTGTTACCATAGCAACTATGATTATATTTTGTTTGTACAAAGAACCTTGGCTAATACTGAAATTTTATCATTATCTCTATGGAACAAAAAGCAATATTGCAATGTGTGCTTTGTTGAGGAATTTTTGGTCATATTGAAGTATAAGAAAAACAAAATTTGTAATTTGAGAAACATCCTGGGAACTAGCCATGTTGACTATAATGTTCATATAATTTGTCTAAGTTATTCAAAGTTCTCATTAGCAAAAAAGTTATTTTTTGTCTGCTGTAACATTAACTGTCATTATAATTTGGTATAGAAAAGCACATAACTGAACATCCTACAAAAAGTTGTTTGATATGTAATTTTAATGATATATATCATTGAGTTATATCATCCAAATATATTGTTAACATTTTCACTTCTTAAAACTATTTTCAATGCTTTGGCAGAAGCATCATTATCAAAATAATTTTTACAATTGCAAATAAAAAAGGCCAACAAATTATGTTCCAAAACAGGCATTTATAGAAACTTATAACTACAAGTTTATGCAAAAAAGTGTTGTTGAATTATCAAATATGCTACATTTATGTATTGTAAACTTTTAGATAGAAGTGAACAACTAAATGTGATTTATCCTGTACAATGTAGTAAACTAATTATTCTGCCTAATCTTTACAACATTGGACCATTATATTAAAGTCTTATTCAAAATCCGGTTATTATGAGCCATGTAATTTACAGACAGAAATAGTTCTTGACAAGAATGATTCCTGAGACAATTTTGTCTGATTAATGGGACATCTCAAGTGTATTCTACCAAATCTAATTGACATGCTTTCTTGTATCATTTATAATCTGTTCCAGGCAATATGTGAACATTAACTGCATGTGAAAGAAATTGAAAGTGGACACGAGTCTATAATTGGAAAATTTCCATAACAGAGGACAGGCTGAGGTTAGTGAAGTATTAGCATGACCACATTAATGGACGTCTGACCAGCAGGTCATTATGTGTCCGACACGGATATTGCTTTAAAACTCGAATGAAGGAATCAATCAATGGTGATGATTATCCACTAAAGTCAATTGTAGCAAGGCGGGGTTGTGAAAAACAGAAATACTGAGGACTTTTACATTTGGAAACATGATAGCAGCTCAGCTGGAACACTCGGGTGGTAAAATCCCTGCTAAATGTTGCTGCACTGTAAAATTTTTAATATCTCCCACTAATTTCGCACTGAGAGGTAGTAAACTTGCAAGATCTTGGTACCCTACTCTGCCTATATTTATATTGGGTGGGACTGCATTATAATTCACTGGTGTGAATAGACTACATGTACACAAGTTTTATAGCTGTATATGTGTTACAGAAAATGTAAGTTTCATTATATATATTATAATTATATGCATTTGAAAAAATAATAATGAAAAAATTGTTGCTTTAATTTAACCCTTTCCCCCATGAGCATATTGTGAAAAATGGCCGTTTTCAGTGAAAAGCCTCCTGTTACAAGTTCAAACTGCTATGAAACTACAAAAAATGATTCAATGCTAATCAAACTTGGCACAAATGTTGACTGGACCATTGCCTTTGTAACAACATGCTCAGTCTTAAATTTCCTGTTACCATGGCAACGAGGGGACATCTCAAAATTGCCAAAAATCACTATTTTGCCTTGATTTTTTCCATCAAAATTTATTTCAAAGTGCTGCAACTTCTCAATGGATTGAGATAGAGTCAAAGGCTTTTCAGCGTTGGTTACACGTTACCTTATGATTGACCTGGGGTCATTTTTAGCCTCTCACAAGTCCAAAATTTTCTTGGCGATGAGGGGGACTCCGCCCCCCTTCAAACCCCCTGATGTAACATTTGGATGGGAGACGGCGCCGAAAAAGTGGTCACTTTTTTTAACAACATTTCTCAAACAAAAAACAGTGTTTGGAGCCTAAATAGGGCATTTTTTCACTGTTTGAGGCCTCAAAAAAGGGAGGGGGGCAAAAAGCCGTCGAAACACGCTTATATAAGGAAAAAGGTTAAGACACAATGTTAAAATAAGAAAAAATTGCATTTTCATTGAGGACAAAAATCTTCACAACACAAATGTTTATTTTTTTATCAAGATTTTACTTATTGAAAGTAGCGTCAGTATGTTGAATTTACATAATAAAAAAAACTATATCATCCAGTGATCATTGTAATGTTTTCCTTTTAAAATTTTTACATTTACATTCATACATTACAATATTAAAAGAAATTTCAATAATTGATACGCTTTAGCACATGCCCCCCCCCCCCACATGCTACCTAAAAATGCTTTCTCATATGAAATCTACTTTGAAAGACAAGTGTGCTTGTTAGAGAACATCAAGGATAAAACAAAGAAAAAACTGCATTTGATATTGAGGTTGTGAGGTTGGTCATAACTAGTAAATGACCTCTATTGAAGTCTGTTGGTGAGATGTCAAGGTTACTACAAAAACACTTGTAAGAAAAATTAGAGAGTTTGCATTGACCCACAGTCCTTAGATATGTTAGGAGGTTGGTGATGAGTAATAGATGTCCCCTATTGGTATTGAGATTACAATGTACTTAGTCAAGGTTAAGGTCTCCATGGCCTTGTCAACCTAAAGCATGACTGACCAATAACCAGACAATGCATTTGCCTGCAGTCTTCAAGCTTTGATATGACTAATAGATAGTCCCTAGGTAAAAGGTCAAGGTCACAGTTATCCTTAGTCTTATGAAAAGAATAACAGGGAAAAGCTTTAGTGGTCAGCACTCATATTTGATGGAGAGTTTGATCATAAATAGTTGATCAAGGTCAAGTAAGGTAAAGATCAGGGTCACTATGCTTTTGCCTACAGAAATCTTATTCGAACAAAAACTGGAGAACGTTTTGCCTTATGGAAGTAGAAGGAGGTTAGCAATGACTTGTATAAAATTATTACCCCTTTTGATTTTAAGTTTAATAGATCAGAGGTCATTTTTTTTTAGGTCACTGTGACCATCAATAACTAGAGAAGCCCTTAGATTTTTTAGAGAAATAAGTAAACAGTGACCTTGACCACCAAAAGCTGGGGTCTCTGTATGATTAGGGTTAACAACTATAAATAACTTGCCATCATTGCTGTGGGTGCATGGTTGTTTGACGTCAAATTTGTAATATTTTGTTGTTTTCACCTGAGCGGATAAGTGATTCTTTGTGTTATGGAAACATGTTATTTTATGTATTTTTTTACATATGAACGAAATAGATGTCAGATGTATTACTTTATTACCCTTATAATTTGACTTTAAGTAGGCAAGGTCTCATATTAAATTATGCCTTAAATACTTGAAATGATCCTGTATTGAAAGAAATAAGATAAAATGTACTATGGAAGATTGTTACAAGGCAAATTAGCACATTTCTAATGTTTCTGATTGATGTAAAATTTATGTAATCTAACCAAATATCTATGTAAGTATTAATTTTTAGGACTGGTTTCAAAGTTAGTAGGTCTTAAATAGTTTGATGAAAGGAACTGGTATGAAATAAAATCTTTAAATTACAGTTTTTGTGACTATAGGTCAGGTCAATTATTATCAAATATGGTATGATTTTATTTCTTTGTTAAAGAAAAATTTCAACACTTCTTTATTAAGTCAAAATTAGATGTTTATTAACAGGAATTTCTAATCTTTTTTTTTTTTTACTAAAAGCAAAATTATAAAATATATTTGTTTTAAAGTGGCCTTTTCTTTATGATTAAAGATATTATTATTATTATTACTACTGTTCCCAGCCTTTTTGAAGAAAAAAGGTGATATTGGAAATAGGTTCATATGTCCTTCATTTCATATCCTGTCCATAACTCAGCCATTCATCAAGATATAATTTAATGACTACCATAAAATGGTCAAGGTCACACTTAGAGGTCAAAATGGGCTTTTCATGGACTGTTTTGTCTGGTCCACAACTTTTCCATTCATCAAAAGATTTTGAAATAAGTGTGCGGAAATATTCATTATATTAAGACAAAGTGACATGTGCAACACCCAGACCCCTTTCACTAAGGTCTTGATCATTCTTAGAAGACAGGGCTTAACATGGTCTCTTTTCTCCTTTCCAGAGAATACCTCAAGAAGTATCACAAAGATTCCAATGAAACTTAAAGATAACAGCATGAGGGAATGCACAGCAAAAGAACCATAACTCCATCTTAAATGATTTGCCTAAAATAATGTGAGGAGAAACACACATAGTCTTCCTTGGTAAGTCATGATAATTATGACCTAATAGTGTTGATGTGACTTTCTACTAGCCCCTCAAAAAGGGAAATTACCTATAGATAATCTCAACTAGCTTTACTAAATTTTGAGATAATATTATATGAAGTTGGATTCTTCTCTTGCAAAAATTGGTCTGTTTTATTTTTTAACATTTAAACATCTATTGTGCATTTCTTAGAGACACAACAAGATAGTAAAACTGCAGTAAAAACAAATGAGAATGTAATTACCTGTGACTGAAAAAACTATACAACATGGAAGTTAACAGTGTAAAAACAAAGAAAATCAGTTTGTTAGTAAAATAATCATCCTGTCATTTTACTAGAGATTTATTGTGTTGTAGGAGTTGATAACATTACAAACTGCAACAATTTAGGTAACTGTTTTAGCCATTAATCTATCAATGAACATAGCATTCTTTGTTTTCCTGCATTGTTTAGTAGAATTATGTATTATACAGGTATGCCATTGATACATCTGCTGCTGTCATTTGTTGCTGTTTTAGTTCTTCAAGGTGAGCCTTCAAATAACTTATTGTGTTATATAATATGATAGAAGCCTGTTAAAAACATTCCGTTGATTGGTTAGGTGTGGTTTGTTCTTGGAAATAAAGCATCTGTCTGTATGATTTTATTAGGACTGTAAATATCACAACTGAGTAAGGGATTTCTCAAATAAGGTCATGTTTAGGGGTCAAAAGTAAGTAATTGTTTGTACTGGCTGTAACATTAACATGTATTATGGTAATCTTAAAAAAGACACAAAGTGAAAAGTCTTGAATTGTGTACAAAGGTGAAGGTTGTACTTTGAGGTAAAAAAATAATGCAATTTTGCTTTTCTAGAAGGTACCTTTGCAATGATAGATGAATTCTTTCATAGCTTAACACAAAATTTTTATGCCAAGCTTAAATAATTGACATGTCAGCCACAAGATCAAAATTGAAGGTCATGGTCACAATTTAAGTTTAATTATTAAATATTGGCATCAGACAATGTTGGTCATAACAGTTTGCCATTAAAATAACTGTGGCTTTTCATAATAGATATTCCCAAATGTTTATATGATACAAATGTTATGCAAGATGAGACAGTTTGTAAAGTATCAGATCCCTGTGTGACAATGTAACTTAAAATCCCCCCTAATCATGATGAAAAACTAAAAAAGGAATTCAACCCATTTTTACCATTAAGTCTTTCAAATTCTGGCAGGCCTTAAAAATGTTGCCCTAGGGTATCTTAGGATAAGGTAAACTAGAGTTTGCTTTGGCTTTGTTCTGCTGCTTGTTGAAATGTTATTCAATCTGCTTGATGATCAATTTAAAATCAAATGACTTAAATAGTGTTACTAATATATGACAAATTTGTATGTGTCTACACATTCATGTTTATAGTAGAAATAACAAGTTTGGCAATTGCCCAATAAGAATGCGTGGAAGAGTCTGACAGCTCATTGTATTTCTTTTACTGGTTTGTTTTGTAATTTATTTACTGTCATATTATACTAGTTTATCACTTATTTATCCAGTATTATTACATAATTTCCACATGTCATTTTTTTTATTCAATACCATAATACATTACAGTAATTGGGTCACTTTACTGTCATTTTGAATAGAATAAAATGCATTCTCATTTTGCCTTCATTGTAAATTGTACAAAGACTATGTATTTTTACCCTCTCTTTAGGAAAAAAGTCATAATTTACTGCTTTGAAAAAGTGTACATATGTATGTTTTCTAGAGTAAAAAGATGAGATAAAAATGGTTGATTGGCATCTATTACTTGTTTCTTGTACATCCATGTTATACATATTTATATTAAAATTTTGTCAGAGTGTGTGTGTGTGTTGCTTCTGTTATCAAAGTTGCTCTTTACTCAGCATTGAAGATATAAAATACTTTAGTCATGAGAGTGAATTGGTATGATCAGATTTGATGCAACATTCAATTTTAACATTTGAACTTATTTCTTAGGATTTCCCCTTTGTCATATTTTTAAAGCTTTGCATAATGATCTGAAAATAATTTGTTTGCAAAATATGTCGTTGAACCTTTCATTTAAAACTACAATTAAAATGTCTTTTCCTGCAGATAAAAAAAAATATTTTTGTTGTTGAATTGTAATGACACAATAAACATGCACACATTTATTTGTTTAAGTACTTTGTTATACTTCATTTAAAAGTCAGTTATTGATTGTTATAAAACATTTTTTATTTACAGAAAACACAGGATACTGAGAAATGTAGATTTGGAATAAAGCCACACAGTTTTATATCATATTCTGCAAATTATGGTAATTTTGCATCTTCCAGTCACAATTTTCTCCCTCTGTTACTAGGAAAGGATATATTATGTCTGCTTAACAAATAATTTCTGTAATCTGCATGAAAAACAGGCGAGTTTATAGTTGCCAAGTCGGCATTATTTTGTCTTTGCACTGAAAGAACCAGATTTCATATAAATATTACCAAGGTAACGCTATCTGACAGTTTAAAGCAATACCAACATACAAATGTAATTTGCAATTTTCTAGAATTTAGTTTTTGCTGACTTTTTTAGCTGCATTGAATATGGCTAAAAGATTTATTGCCAATTTTCTGGAGCTGACTTGCAAAAATCAAACATTAAATTAAGAGAAAGTACATTTTGCCAGTATGTTGAATTGCAATTTTGCAAGTTTTGATACTCCTATTTAAATATTTTCATTCTAGATAAGGCAACAATATATTTCTTACTATCAGACATAACTGGCTTATTGTAAAGACTTGCTATATGACATTGCTTGCTTGTTTTATAAAATTGCTATATGGCATAACTGGCTTGCTTTGATAACAGGCTATATGACAGTGATTGCTAGTCATAATGACTTGCTATATGACATTGCTTGCTTGTTTTATAAAATTGCCTTATGGCATAACTGGCTTGCTTTGATAACAGGCTATATGACAGTGATTGCTAGTCATAATGACTTGCTATATGACATTGCTTGCTTGTTTTATAAAATAAAAAAAATAAAAAAATATTGCTATATGGCATAACTGGCTTGCTTTGACAACAGGCTATATGATAGTGATTGCTAGTCATAATGACTTGCTATATGACATTGCTGGCTTGTTGTATAGTGTTTCTACAATTGCTGTACTCACTTACTAGCATATTGAATAGATTTGTTACATGACATACTTTCTTGTTTAATTGAACTGCCATGTGACATTATTGGCTTGTTCTAATGACATGCTATATGACATTGCTATTATGCCTTACTATAGGACATAGCTGGCTTATAGTATAGATTTTCTATATGACATTTCTGTGTTGTATTAACTTGTCATGTCACATTATTGTATGTTACAAAATGACTCACCATGTGATATTACTAGCTTGTTGTAATGAATTGCTGTTGTATGATTGCTGGTTGTTGTATAGACTTGCAATATGTTGTAATGAATTACTATATGACATTACTTGCTTGTTATAATGACTTGGTATGTGACATGATTGCTGGTTATTGTGTAGACTTGCTATATGACATTACTGGCTTGTTGTACTGAATTACTATATGACATTACTTGCTTGTTATAATGACTTGCTATGTGACATGATTGCTGGTTATTGTATAGACTTGCTATATGACATTACTGGCTTGTTTATATGACTTACTATAATATTATGACATTACTTGCTTGTTGTATAATGTCATACAGAACTGTAAAAATGCTTTTTATTCAATGAAAAGTCTCATATTTTGTAACATGTCTCATAAATGTAAACTTTAACAAAATTTTATCCATGTTTTTGAAGGTAATTGAAAAATATATACCTTTTTCACAAATTCATCTATCCAAAAAAGGTGGGTGTATTAAATATATGAAAAGAAGTCCAACCTAAAAATTATATATACTAGCTATGCTAATTGAAAAAAGTTAGATATTTGATTAAGATGATGGTAGTGTTCAAAGAGAATAATCTACAAAAATGAAATTATTTTGTTATCACCACCTCACAAAGCGTCAAAAAGTTGAAACTGATATAATGAAAAAATGTTATCACCCACCATCAGTGAAATAACTTTGTCCTGGTTATTAAAAAAAGAATTATCATTAATATTTATAAGTTGAAAGGATATCAAAAGAACTTGCTTAAAAGATTGTTATGGCTTGAAAAAGTATGAAAAAAGTTATTATATTCTGATGATATTACAATTCTTTATGTAAATGTATTTTTAAAAAATATAAGACAGAGTTCTACATAAACATTCTCAAGTTGACTTCAAACCACTTGCCCCTTACTGTTGTGGGTTTGAATCCTGCCAGGAACTTTGGTTACTTTCATGTGAGTAAGCTATTCAGCTAGCATACAGAACATGACTGCCTGAAGTAATGCAGGAGTGGCATCTAAGATCTTCCCCAACCAGTAAAGCTGGAAAATCATTATATGACCTGTACAGTATTGTTGTGACATTAAACCTAGCTTTGTTATGTTGTCTGGCTCAGTTGAGACATGTTTTCTAGCTATGTTTGCTTACTCTGTTGTCTAACTCTGCTGTATAGGTCTTTTTCTTGTCTAACTCTGCTGTCTAGGTCTGTTTCTAAATCTGTTGTCTAACTCTGCTGTCTACCTTTATTATCTTCCTCTGAAGTCTAGCTCTGTTGTGTTACTCTGCTGTCTAGCTCTGCTGTCTAGCTCTATTGTCTAGCTCTATTGTCTAGCTCTATTGTCTAGCTCTATTGTCTAGCTCTGCTGTCTAGCTCTATTGTCTAGCTCTATTGTCTAGCTCTATTGTCTAGCTCTGCTGTCTAGCTCTATTGTCTAGCTCTATTGTTGCTCTGCTGTCTAGCTCTATTGTCTAGCTCTATTGTCTAGCTCTATTGTCTAGCTCTGCTGTCTAGCTCTATTGTCTAGCTCTATTGTCTAGCTCTGTTGTCTAGCTCTGTTGTCTAGCTAGCTACCTATTGTCTAGCTCTGTTGTCTATCTCTATTGTCTAGCTCTGCTGTCTATCTCTATTGTCTAGCTCTGTTGTCTAGCTCTGTTGTCTAGCTCTGTTGTCTAGCTCTGTTGTCTATCTCTATTGTCTAGCTCTATTGTCTAGCTCTATTGTCTAGCTCTGTTGTCTAGCTCTGTTGTCTAGCTCTGTTGTCTAGCTCTGTTGTCTATCTCTATTGTCTAGCTCTGCTGTCTATCTCTATTGTCTAGCTCTATTGTCTAGCTCTATTGTCTATCTCTGTTGTCTAGCTCTATTGTCTAGCTCTATTGTCTAGCTCTATTGTCTAGCTCTGTTGTCTAGCTCTGTTGTCTAGCTCTATTGTCTAGCTCTATTGTCTAGCTCTATTGTCTAGCTCTGTTGTCTAGCTCTGTTGTCTAGCTCTATTGTCTAGCTCTATTGTCTAGCTCTATTGTCTAGCTCTGCTGTCTAGCTCTATTGTCTAGCTCTATTGTCTAGCTCTATTGTCTAGCTCTGTTGTCTAGCTCTGTTGTCTAGCTCTGTTGTCTAGCTCTGTTGTCTAGCTCTGTTGTCTAGCTCTGTTCATCAGCCACCGTTATTTTTTTATTTATACTGTTTTGCAACAAAAATTTGAAATAATTATGAAATTACTGACCAAGTACATGTAAATATATATTTTTTGAGGCCCAATCAAATAAAAATAATTGGTAAATATAAGCAATATTAAAATACTTACCTACCACAAGATGATGTTCCACTCTTGTAATAACATTAGGGACTGGCCTCAATATCACATGATCTGTTTACAGTTAATGAAACTATAACTACAGGTACTGGCTTTCAGTTTCCATGAAATAATTGTGATCCTACAGTTTGTTGTACAGGTATATCTGAGAAGAAAATCTTGCAAACAAGCAATTAGTTAATATTGCTGTACAATTATAAGATCATTTTCTTATGCATGTATTTCTAATTGATAAAAATATATATACAATTTAGTTATTTCAAATATAATTTTTTATACTGGTTTCTTTCAGAAATGTGAATGAGATTACGGGTTATGGGCAGTACCCACCAAATAAACAAAATGATGTCAAAGAAAAGGTAACATTTGCTTTGTTTTTCATTTTGTTAATAATAATTTCAAAACTACAAGGTTCCTTTAAGATATACATTATGTGCTAGAATATGTGTATAAAATGCTATAACTTTATTCATTCTTGTAAAACATTTAAATACAGTCGACTCTCGTTATCTCGAAGTCATCTGGAGCGTCCAAAAATATCGAGATAACGAAATGTCGAGATAAACATATAATAATAATAATAATAATAATAATTATAAAGGCTTTATTTAAGGAGGCTACATATTCGCCAAAACGATATTCCATATGTACCTCAACATATTTACAACATATTTACAGCAAATAATTATACAAAAGACAATGTAATATTATAAAACATGGTATTAACTAGTTATAAATGCAATGACAAACTAAACATAAATATTAACCATTAACAATGAAAACTGCAGTAAACATAATTATACAAACATAATACTATGGTACTGGTTTAACCAGAGTACTTCCACTTTATGTAAGCCTTTTTGAATTTTTCAGTTAAACTTTCAGACTGACGTACATAGAGTGGTATATTATTCCAGATTTTAGTTCCAGAATAAGAAAGTGATTTAGGGTAAAACTCAAGATTAGGTTTGGGGACATGTAGATTAAGATTGTTTGTTGATCTAAGATTTCTGTTATGTAAAGTTGAGATAAAATGAAATTTTTCTTTCATGTAGCATGGTGAGTTTTCTTCATGTAATGATTTGTATATCAGGATTGCCTTTTTGTACTCAACCCTGTCATTAAATTTCATCCATCTTAATTCTTTGAAAAGAGGTTCAGATGGTGCATCTGCAGCTTTATCTAGGATAATGCGAGCTGCTCGTTTTTGAAATTTAAGCATTCTCTCAAGAAGTTCTTTTGAGCAATTTCCCCAAATTGAACAGCAATAGTCTATATGAGGTAAAATATAGGCATTATAGAAAAGTTTCCTGGCATGTAAATTGAGATATTGTTTTAACCTTAAAAGAAGATAGAGATTACTATTGCATTTCTTTATTGTTTGTTCCACTTGAAGTTTCCACGTTAGGCAATTGTCAACTTTTACTCCAAGAAGCTTTTTCAGATTCAGTGAACTCTATATTATTGTTAAGTAATTGAAGTGGTGTACTTGTTAATGCATGAGTGTAATGTTGGGTCTTTTTTGAGGCTGATATGTACAAAGCTTTAGTTTTGTCTGTATTAGATATCATAGCACTGTGAGTGCACCATTCTTGAATAGAGTGTAGGTCTTTTTTGAAGTTTTACATTTAAAGTTTCAGTGGAACGTCCTGTAGCACTTATTGTAGCATCATCTGCAAACATATCCATTTCTGAGTGTTCAAGATGTAAAGGTAAATCATTTATATAGATCAAGAATAAAATGGGCCCTAAGACAGATCCTTGAGGGACTCCAGCTGATACACCCAAAGACTCAGATGTGGTGCCTGACACAGATACCTTCTGAGATCTTTCTGTTAGGTATGATTGGATCCACTGTAATGTATGATCTGAGATGTTATAACAACTAAGTTTTTCAATGAGTAGTGTATGGTTAACTAGATCAAATGCTTTTGTTAGGTCAAGAAATATGGTTCCTACAAGATTGTTGTTATTGATTTGATCAATCCAGTTGTCTACTATGGATGTTAGACCAGTTTCACAAGAGTGACTTGTTCTAAACCCAGATTGTTTTTGATGAAAAAGGTTATTGTCTTCAAGAAATTGTTTGAGACTATCAGATACATGCTTTTCAATGATTTTTGATAAAACAGGTAAAACAGAGATTGGTCTATAGTTATTTTTATCAAATTTAGACCCTTTTTTGTAGATTGGAATTACTTTAGCCATTTTAAATGCGGTAGGAAATTTACCTGTATCAATACTTAGGTTAATTATTTTAACCAAATGGCTTGAGATAACATGGCAGCTTAGTTTTAAGAAACGAGCACTTATTTGGTCAAGGCCAGTTGCTTTGCTACAGTCTAGAGTTTCAAGCACGTTCCTCACAAATTTTTCAGATATTGGAGGAATTCGAAACAATTGGTCAGTTTTGAAACAATTTGAATTATGAACGCTTAGTCTAGTTTTATATGATTCGGGATAGTTTTTGACATTAGGTGCCCTTTTAAAAATACTTGTGAAGAATTCATTAAATTTTGTTGCGCTTTCAGCAGGGTCAGTGATTGGTTCTCCATTTTCATCGTTAATGAATTGAGTTTGAGTATTAGTATTTTTCCCTGATAGGTGTTTTAAATTTTGCCCACATTTTCTTTGTATCTTTTTTTATTTTCATTGATTACTGTGTTGAAAAAAATTCTTTTTAGCTTCTGCAGTAAGTTTCTTGACTTTTGAACGAAGTATTTTATAAGTATCATATTTTACGGCCTGTTTTGCCTTATCTCTTTCTTTAATTGTTTCGGCTATTTCATGAGTGAACCAGTCTGGCTGATTTACATATTTAACTCGCCTTGTTATGTGTGGTGCATGTTTGTTTAGGACTGATGTTAAGGTATTAATAAAATAGTGTAATGCATCATCAGTATCTGTAAATATATCAAGTACTGACCAAGGTTGATTTTGTAATTCAATGAGATATTCATTTTCATTAAAAGTTTTCATATTTCTATAAGTTATTACAGAATGTACAGGTCCATGTTTAGGCCTTTGTCTAGACTTGCGCACAAAACAGACTGGGTAGTGATCACTAAGTGTAAGGACCGGTACATGTATTTTATGTATATTCTCAGGAACTTTTGAATAGATATGATCAATTATAGTAGATGTAGTGGAAGTAACTCTGGTTGGTGTTTTAACAAGTTGTTGGAGATTGAATGTATCTGTAACATGATTCCATGTGTTATTAATTGTTGCTGAATTGACATAATTATAGTTAAAGTCTCCAAATAGAATTAATTCTTTGCCTTCTAGAAAAATCTTTTCAAGTATTTCTTCAATATCTGTATTCCAGCTAGAAGGTGATGAGGGAGGTCTATAAATATATCCAACAAGGGTTAATAAGGCAGAAACTGATTTTTACAAAAGACATGTGCATACCTGATGTCAAATAAACTATGATATCCCCATGTCTTGTTTTCATAGGCCTAGTCAATATTTAACAAAGTAACATTAGCGGATGTTTACCAGCGGAAATACAGGTTTCTGTGATAAAAAACACATAGTGAGGTTTACTCAGAAATACACCAAGATAGTGAAAATATTGTTTTCAGGGTGGTTGATCCGGATATCCTCCCGGGTTATTCATTGGGTCTTTCTCGATGTTGTTCGACCGCTGATTGATTTGGTGGTGATGTTGTGAAACAATATTGCAACGATAGCGTTTCTATACTTTCACTATTTCATTTACATTTAAAGACATAATGAATTGATACAGTGTTCGAATATTTATAAAGAACGTAAAATTCACTCAATTTGGACATAAGTCAATCAACACGCTAAATAGATTAACTTTTATAAAAACAGCTAAACATGTTTCAAACATAATCATCATTATGACACGCGCTATTGAGCAATTATCATCTAGTTTGGGTTTTTCACACGTCTGTAGGGACCAGACGAAAGAAAACTATAAGTCGAGATAAACAAAGGATAACAGTGTGAAAATAACTGTTGGGGCTGAAATTGTACATCGAGATACTGAAAATATCGAAATAAAAATATCGAGATAAACAAATAATTCCAATATAGATAAAGAAGGGAAAAAATCGGGACTTTCAAAATTTCATCGAGATAACGAAATATCGAGAAAAGCAATGTCGAGATAACGGTAGTTAACTGTAGTTTAAATTTCATTCTTACAATGAATATAATGTTTTTTTCAGTTGGTATTCAAGTGTCCCTAATTAGAACCCTCAAGCTGTTAAGTTCCTACAGTGAAGAAAATGGTTCAAACAGATTACTTGTGTCCCTGTTGATTGTCCAGTCTGGAAGTACATGATTTGTCAAGGACTTGGTGGGAAGGCAATGGTAGAAACTTAGTACTCTTGTATCAGATCGTTTTGGTCAACAAAGTCAGGAGATAAAAGAGTTCAAGGTATACATCATGATATTAAGAAAAGGAATTTCTCAAGACAGGTACATATTTATTTTATTATAGTCTTCCCATCACTGAATCTTTCAGTTACATGTATACACTGAACAATAGTTCTAACCGATCACCCTGAGTTTTCGTTTATATATGAAAAAGAATACTGTAAAACACTTATTTTTCGCGAGAACCTTATTTCGCGAATTTGAGGCAAAATGTCCAAAATAATTATTTCGCGTCAACATGAATTCTCGTCTTCCCGAAAAATGTGAAACCGGAAACCCGATGTCATTCGGATATTTTCTGTCCTGTCCGTTCACTAACTTTGCGTCGTTTATTGTGCAACTTATGCATTTATATCTGTATCGATTTTTCTGATATCTTGCTAATCTTCTTGTTAAGTGAAACTGTCTGTCTAAAATTTATCAATAATGTTTGATAATTATTTGATATGTGTTCACTGTGTTTGTCATGTATTGTCCCCAGCATGCAAAGTTTCACTGATTAGCCATTTAAAGGCAAGCAGACGAAAATCAATTAAACGGTACTGTAATTTGCCTAACCTGTAGTAAACGATTATGTTTACCCTCCGGCTTAAACTGTAGTACAATACAATAGGATACAATAAATAGAAATGTTACAAACAACTCGCAGGTGCTAAAGTATTTGTACCAAATACCAAAACAGTTATTCTGAAAATTGTATTTTCACATTAATTAGAACAATCTGTAGAAATACATTAAAATTTTGTGAGATGCATTAATTTGTTTATACTTAATTCTAGTGCAAGTCACAGTTACGTTCTTTGACACAGGTAATATGCAGCGAAGAAGTTTTTTTCCAATTCCTCAATAATACCAAATTGTTCCAGGTAAATATTTCATACTAGTAATCTGAACGATATGTATATGCTGCAACACTTGAATATCTACTGGTTTCGATAATTTCCCGCAGATATATATCCATGCGTACGCATTTTCGGATATTGTTCATTTTCGGACAGGTGTATAGACAAAGTGAAATATTCGCGAGAAATATGAATTTGCGTCTTACAAAACTCGCGAATATTAGCGAAAATAAATTTCTCGCGAATAATAAGTGTTTTACAGTAATACCAATAGATCCGACTTTTATTTTATTTTGAAGAGAATTTCATTTACAATGTTCACATGAAATTTCATTAAAATCCAACAACTGATTGGAGCACAATAGCACAATAAAGAAGGTCACCCGTAAAACAAAAAGTCACAACATGTACCGTCATTTCATTTAGTATCCGGTATGCCCCCCGTTAGCTGCTATTACTGCTCGGCATTTGCCCCTCATTGATGTTAAGTAATTCTGAAGTGTTCGTTGTGGAATATTGTTCCAGACCCGTTGGACTTCACGCTCCAATTCACTGATATTATGTGGAGGCTGAGGCAAATCCCAGACACGTCTTTTCAATAAATCCCATACGTGTTCCAACAGATTGAGATTCGAGCTTTTCGATGGCCATGGAAGGAGTTGACATGTTATTAGTGGTTCTGGCAACATGACATGGGGCATTCTCCTGCGCCAACAACATACCAAGGTTTATCCGTATGTGAGGCAGTAAATGGGCTGCACAACGTCATCCTGATACCTGCGGGCGTTGAGATTACCTCGTATAGGTACGATCACTGTCTTGGTGTGCATTGACATGCCTGCCCACACCATCAATGAGCAACCACCGAAATTGTCAACCTCGACGACACAGTTGGCACAATTCCTTTCACATTGCCGACGGTATACATGTACTCGCCTGTTCGCATTGCGTAGTTTGTTTAGTGTTTAGTTCACAAGTAACACATTGGCCCAGTCAGCCCTGGTAAAACGAAGATGTTGTCTGGCCCACGTCAAACGATTCCGTCTGTGTCTTGCGATAAGAATAGGCCCCTTAAAAGGCCGACGGGCACATATCCCGACAGCTCTGAGGCAGTTACGTACAGTTTGTGGTGATATTTGGTGGTTGTTTATGCCAATTGTATGTGAAGCCGTGGATGTTGCAGGGGTGAAACGATTCCTTAAGTGACTCACCATAATTTACCGATCCATTCAGCGAGTTGTCACCTTTCTTCTTGGTCTGCGGCGTAAGTCAGAAACGTTTCCGGTCCCTTGATACTTCATCCAAAGTCCATGGATCGTCGAAAAGGCCCAATTGAAGTGTCTTTTGACCTGAAATAGGAATGAACACATTGAGAATAATAAACTTATAACATTTTTCTATTTAAATAATACTTCATCGATATTTTAAAAAAAAAACAAATTCTATGAACAGCCACTCACCTGTCTGATAGAGGCTCCAGCATTCAACATTCCAACTTCTATGGCACGATCCTGCATCGACATTCGTGCCATATTTTATGTTTTTTCACTTATAAAGTTAACAAGGATTTATGCAATGTAAAATTTAATACTCACCACGCTTTGCACAAATATTTCATGCCAAAATGTGTAAACTGCGCCCTGTCTCCCGCTTGAGTGCATCGAACCGTATTAAATTATTTTTCTTTCCACAAATCGGTAGAAAATGACACAAAAATCACCTCTGCAAAATTTTATAAAGATCTATTGACCTTTTTTTATATATAAGCGAAAACTCAGGGTGATTGGTTAGAACTTTTGTTCAGTGTATAGTGAAGTTGTTCCATCAACAGATTGAGTAGCTTTATCTCAATTTTGTAATTTGGGGGAGTTTTAATCTCAGTAGAGATTGCAAGACACTCCCTTGTTGACTGTTGTAAAAATATCAATCGCATGATGCAGAGTTTTATTACTTTGGTGTAGTTTTAGAAATTTAGTTCTATTATTGTATGAAGTTTGTCTGTCTGTTACCAACATATATGTCCACTCAATATATTTATAACTATTTACTGTGCTATCTTCATACTTAGTAGGGAGAATGTCTGTGACCAGAAGACAATTCCTAGTAATTTTAGGTCATTAGGTCAGAGGTCAAGGTTACAGTGACATAATCCTTGTCAGCTAAATAAATTTACGTAGAATATGGTTAGGTTTGTGAAACTTCTTAGGGACATTGTCCATGGTCTGTAAATAACCCCTATTGATTTTAAGGACATAAGGTCAAAGGTCATGGTCTCATTGATGCTTAGTTTGAATAACTTTTCCATTTATTAACTAAAGATGGAATAAGCCTTGGATTTTGAAACTTTATGTTGACTTTGCCCATGGTCTGTAAGTGACATTAACTAAAGATGGAATAAGCCTTAGATTTGGAAACTTTATGTTGACTTTGCCCATGGTCAGTAAGTGACATTAACTAAAGATGGAATAAGCCTTAGATTTGGAAACTTTATGTTGACTTTGCCCATGGTCAGTAACTGACATTAACTAAAGATGGAATAAGCCTTAGATTTTGAAACTTTATGATGACTTTGCCCATGGTCAGTAACTGACCTTTATAGCTTTTGAGGTCATAAGGTCAAAGATCAAGGTCACCTTGACAATTTCAAATCTTTGTCTGATCAGTAACTTAAAAAGGAGTAAGTCTAGGTATGTTAAACTTTTTGGGATACATTGCACTTTGGTAATAAATGACCCTTATTGATTTTGAGGTTATTATTTCAAAAGTCATGGTCACATTGACAATTAGTGTAAAGTCCTTGTCCACTCTATAACTTTAGAGGGAAAAAGTCTAGGCTTGTGAAATTTCATAGGGGCATTGTCCATGGTCAGCTGATGAATACTACTGATTTTAAGGGTCAAAGTCAGATTGACAGTTGTCTGATCAATAACTTTTTCTGGTTGTTTTCTTTTTCTTTTCTTTTTCAAATGGGGCCTCTCACATTCTAGCATTACGGGTATGTTTTCTTCAGATGCACATGCATTTATTAATGCTAGATATGTGAAGTCCCTTCAATGGTCTCATAAGCGAGTTTTTCCTTACTTTGAAAGTATTATGCTTCAACATGCAGAGCTCCTGTTCTTCTACTTGCAGGATTTAAGCTTCTCCCACACCTTTTATACAGTAATGATATAGCTTCACCAAATTCCTAATGTTTAAGTAAGATTTTAAATAAAAATGGCTGTTTTTGCCATTATCTTTTAACAAACAGAATTTTCATTGCTTATTAAATTAATGAATAATTAAATATATGATTTATGAATCTGCTACTGTCATTTGCTGGTATTGCCCTTTAAGAAAAGTATATTAATAAAAATACTATCTATTTAATTCTTTAGCCATAATCTATAAAAAAAAACATAACAGTTACTGTGTTTTTTTCCATTGGTTACTAGAAAAATAAAATACATTTATTTATGTGTCTGCTACTGTTGTTTGCAGCTGTCGTCTGCTGCTTTGATGTCATAGTAACCTGTCATAGTAACCTTCTAGTCTTTTACAAACTGACAATGACTTAATGTGTTTTATATTGAATTATTGATAAAGATTTTTTTATTGATTGAGTGTTAAATCCTTTTTACATGTTCTTTAACAAATTTACTGCTTTCATAATGGAAAATAACAGATTTTTATGACAAATCTTTCCATGGGGTTTCTAAATATGTCATCAACCAGTAACCTTTTGTTCTTTGCCAGGCTTACTGGGGCTTTATCATCGACATTAAACTTTGCTTTATCTGTGGAGAAAAAACTCATTTGTAAGGCATTACATTTTGAAGAAGATTTATTTCGTCTTAAATAGGACAAAGGTTTTGTTGTCTTTAAAGACAAGTCAGACAGTTTAACACTAAATTCTGTAAAGGATTTAATACAGCTACAAATAACACATATTTTAGCATATCTATTAAAGCTTCTGTCCCAGGAAAGTAAATAGTCCTTTTCTCAAACGGGTTTAATTATAAAGCATGGTGTTGATGACTGCTTATTTTTCCATATGATATATGTACAAGGTTAATAATGTTAAATACCTGATGTCACTTGGTTCATTTAATCTTAATGGAAAAATAGTTTTTAGACCACATCCTAATTTCCAAATCCCCTACAAATGCACTAAGGTTATCACTAAATCATCTATATTTTTATAGCTATAAAAGTCATTTACACACATATAAATTATAATTTCTCTATGAATTTCTGATTTTTGAATATATAATGCGGATATTTTTTGGTATTTTTAAGAAGAATTTTATGAGATATTTAGGTTTTTATGATACAAGATTATCCCACTATATTGTGTTAATGGGTTGGGTTAATGGTATATTTCAAAAGTAGCCCACTTGTTTTATATGAATCACTGGTTTAATAAAGTTCAGTCCCGTTGTGATTTTGTTTATAAAATATCAAGGGGTCTTAAGACAATTAAGATTATGCTTCACTCTGCAGTACTACTCAGTGTTTTGTTGTTATTGTTGTTTTTGTTGTTGTTTTTCAAGTTGTTAATAGCATAATGATATACATACTGAATATGGTTTGTGAAATAAGTGAAACTGTACTAGTTGTCGGGCTTACATGTACATTTCTTTCCTTTAGGTTAATTTTTGATATTAAGATATTTTGGGATGTTTTATGGTATGGTGATGTCCATCTGTACTTCCATACTGCCGAATTGGAATAGGCCATCAAATTGTGAGAACGTTGGAGTTCTTTCTGTAGACTAAACAAAGAAACTAACAAAAGAAATAATGGTACCTTATTCAGTTTTGGGTGCATGTCCGTCTCTGCTATTTACAACAATAAATTTTCTATCTATCTATCTTGAAGGCATAATTAGTCCCCTACCGGTTCAACCGGAGGGGACTTTAGGTTTACCCTCCGTCCGTCTGTCAGTCAGTCCGTTCGTCCACAAAACTGGATCCCGCGATAACTCAAAAAGTACAGAAAATATTTTTATGAAGCTTGATATATGGATAAATGGCAGTATGGAGATTATGCACGTCTTTTTATTTTCTTCTTATGTTGAAAATTCTGGTTGCTATGGCAACAAATAAACTGAAAATATGGCAAATTTTACACATAAACTGGATCCAGTGATAACTCAAAAAGTACTGAAAATATTTTTATGAAACTTGAAATATGGGTAGATGACAGTCTGGAAATTATGCACATCTTTTGTTGAAACTTCTGGTTGCTATGGCAACAAATAGACTGAATTTCAAGATTTCTGATTTGAATTTTTACGCTTTTTCACTATAAGTTCTTTATTTCTTAAGGTGTTTACTATAAGTTTCTGGTCATCAACCATATCATATGTGACAAGGTTTACAACTCTAGCACAAAAATTATCAGAATTACCTCCCTTGAACTTAGAATTTTTATGGAAAAAATGTTGTCTTTTTTAAATAACTTCTTTATTTCTTAATGAATCTACTTCAAACTTCATATATATGTTTCTTATTATCACTCAACATTTGTGAGAAGGTTAAATACTCTAGCAAGACTATTTCTAGAATTATGTCCCCCTTGAACTTAGCTTTTTTTCGAGAAATTGGTATTTTTTACTCCAACTTCTTCATTCCTTATAGGATTTACTTTAAAATCCCACATTATAATAATATGACAAGGTTTATAAATCTAGATCCATATTTCCAGAATTATCTCCTCCTTAAACTTTGAATTTTTCTTATTCATTCTTTAACTTTCTTATTCTTCATGGATTTTCTTCAAATTCAAAATAAACATTCATTATCAACACCTACATTATATTTTTTTCTTTAATTTTCATCTTTGTTACTTGCTATACATTATAGTTAATGCTATATTTGAAAATTGTTATTTTTTTTACATATCTTCTTTGTGACTATAAATCTTAAAGTAAAACTCACATCAATGTTCGTAAATCTAGCATCTTTATTTCAAGAGTTATCTCCTCTTTAAGAATTTTGTATTAAAATATGTTATATTTTGTTAATAGGGATGTTTAAAAAAATAACTTAAGTGTCTCCTTCAGTCTGTCTGTCTGTCTGTCTGTCTGTCTGTCTGTCTGTTCATAAAAACTGTTTCCTGAGATCATTTTTAAAGATTTTTTCCAACAAATTTACTTAAAATAGAGAAAAGTTGAAACATTTAAGATATACTTATTCATCCTGAGAAAATTGGACCTTTTGATAATCTGTTGTATAAACATAATTTCCTTACTAGGCAGGGAAACTTAACACATTACTATGATATAGACAAACTTAGAACTCAAAAGATTTAACTTCATTTATGTCATTCATTCACTGGTAAAATTGAAAGGCCAATGGCCCATCAGAATGTTGCTGGGGTTCTACCTGGTAGGGGACTTATGGATTGCTTGTAATACTATGATAATTGCTTGTTTTATTTGTCAATGATGTTCATAATCAAACTAACGTTTGTTTATCTTAATTGTTTCAGTATTTTAGCTATAATATAAAGACAGGTAGATAACTGTTTAAGTATTCATTGATTTTTAATACATTTTGATCCTCTGTTTTTAACTGCCAATTTACTGTACTAAAATGCTTTGATATGAAAGAGAGTTGCACCTAGAACTATGACTCACAAATTATTGTTGAGTAAATCAATAAAACTACAGTACAATACAAATTGAGTATAATAATAAGTATTGTTTTAATGGCACATGACGTCAAAAAGAACAATTTAAGTTATAACATTCATTGATTCTTATTCTGACAAAAAGTCTTCATTGATTCTAATTTTGACATAAAATCTTCATTGATTCTTTTGGCATAAAATCTAACTCAAATATTTTCAAACTCAAATCATTATTATCATTTTTCTGAATAATAAGACATCAGGCTTTGTAAACTTCAAACTCATTTCGAGGTTGAAAAGTTTTTTTTTACTGGGTTCTATTATGAGATATGTAAATCATAGGGGTGCTGACAATTCCTGGTAGGGGTTATTTGATGTGCTATATGGGTAGTTAGACACCTGTGATATATCATAAATATCTGAACTTTATATAAATAAGACACAGCTTGATAAAAAGGGCTATAAAATCCATAGAAAGGCAAGGTATTTAAGAATACATTTGATACGGTATTAAAATGATCGTTTATTTTGCATTTTGCTTAATGTGATGTATTTGAGTTTCAACATGAGTAACCCAACCTTCCATAAAAGATTATTTGGTGTTTAAAAAGCAATTGAAAAGTGATTATTTGTACATCTTAATGCATAAAAAACTCATTTTTAACTGAGCTGGTAATAAAGACACAAAACATATCTGGTGCATTTTATCTTCCTCTTAATTTATTTTTAAAGTCATTTGAAAGTTCAATGGAGTCATTTGCCTCAACAAATATTTTATCTATTTTCTTTATGATACCATAATTGTTATTTTCCCTAGTTTAATTTGGTTTTAACAGGTGAATTAAGGACAGTCTGATACTGTGTTATATCTATATTACATTCAAGCAGTCATTATAACATCTAACCTGGCCCCATTGTCATCCCTGCTTTGGACAGCCTGACAACATTTTTGACTTGGTAAAATGGTACCTACAACACCTCCCCCCCCCCCCCCTTTCCAATACAGCCCAGCAGTTTTATTTTCAAGAAAATGTTGGTTCTAAGGTTAATAGTTCTTTTGCTACATAATTATGAAAATTTTAATTAATCTAAGTGAAATTAGGAAACCCATATCAAGGGTGGTTATTTCTCAATCTGAGCTTTCATCAGTTTAATTCTATAAAAAGACGCCATTGCATTGATTATGCAGATGAGTTACATGAATCAAATGTAAATAGTGTTGTTCAGATCAAAAGAGAGCAAAATTACATAATTTTAAACTGTTAACTTTTAAGTTTGCTGCAGAAGTTTATTGAACTTCTGATTTCAATATCCAACTTTCTTTTATCCTATCATAATATACTATTCAGCTTTATTGATAAGGGAAATATATTAAAATTATTCAAATCTGTATTCATTACAAATAATATCTATTTGAATTGACGTATATATCTTGTAATGTTACGGTTGCATAATATTTTGCAAATGAAATATTGTGGGTGTATGACCGTGCAATATGGTAAAGATGACTTTATAACGGGTTTCTTTCTTTTTTAATCCATTTTATGAAAGAAAGGACTTAAAAAGAACTTAATCTGTTTGTATACATTGCTGTAAATATAAATTGATGATGTATATTTTTTTTTTGTATAATATTATTTTGATTATACAGTAGTTAAAGCATGGATGAATTACTTCTGCAGTAGCATAACATTACTCATAATTATGTTGTCATTGACGTCCCGTAGTGTTGTATTAAAACGGGACTCACGCCTCACGGCATCTAAAAAAACTTGAACGTGCTTTTATGAATTTTATTAATTTCATAAAATTTGGTTTAACCTTATTAGGTATGCAAGATGCGTTGTTTGACAAAATGTTTTACTATGTAAAAAAGGTGAAAATTTGTTGATAAAATCTTGATACGTTGACATTGTATTTCAGAAAGAATCAAATTCTTCTACATGTAGTTCATTTTGAGTTCATGCTGCCTGTAACATATTGGATAAACATATGGCTACTTTATTTTAACTGTAAGTTCTAATTCTTTTGTATAGATTCGTCTTTTGAAACTTTATTTAAGTCTATATAGATCTATATGAATTATAATCATAATAGGACTACTCTTTGCTGAAGATGGATGAAATATTTATGCATTTTATTATATGAATTTCATGCTTCAGGTGTTGTATAGAGAACATACAATCAGGAACATCAATTTTTCTTTTCGTTTCCACCTTTACTTTCCTTGTAGAATTTAGTAATGGATTTATTCTGCCTTAATTTCAACTGAAAACAGGAGTTCAAGACATTTTATTTTTAAATACTAAAATTAAAATTGTTTACAGTATACAAGGGTTGCTCAGAAGAACATAGGGCTGAAAGTCTTGCATCTTCATACTCCATTTAATCAGAAATATGTTCATTTGTATGGTGGTCTGAAACTGTTGTCTAAATTATTTGAGCATAACTATTATTATAGAATTTTCATACACTCCTGTTCCTTGTGATATTGAATAACCATGGTTACATTCACATGGCACACCATGTCAAAAAACGTAATTTGAAGTCTGTTTTTCCAATTATTCCGTCAACATGCTTAGTCATATTCAGGTGATGTCATATAAAAATCTGACATCATTTTGCCATTTTGGTACCACAAAAAATTAGTCATACCACGGCGTCCGTGGCCGAGTGGTTGAGGTCATTAACTTCAAACCACTTGCCCCTCACCGCTGTGGGTTCGAATCCCGACAGGGACTTTGGATTCTTTCATGTGAGGAAGCTAGCTTACGGAACGTCGGTGGTTCTACTCAGGTGCCCGTTCATGCCTGAAATAATGCACGGAAGGGCACCCGAGGTCTTCCTCCACCAATAAAGCTGGAACGTCGGGATATGACCTATACTGTGCCGATGTGACATATCAGATGACCATTGTAAACCTGGAAGTCTAATAGTAGATATTTATTCACTTAATTCCTTGGATGGGGTCATATAGTATGCAAGGTTATGCCATTATTAATGCTTTGCAGGGAAATCGTGTAATTTTTAAAATTAAATCTTGTTTCAAACATCCTTTTCATGGACAACATGTATATTAAAAACAATATTTTATGTGTACATACTAATGATGAATGTTTTTGTATGCATGATGTAGTCATAATTCACGGCTATAGCAATAAATTAGCTCTTGTTTGACAGAAACTCATGTACCCTTTGATGCTGAGTAATTTACTTTAATGAAATAGGGGGGATAATTTCCCTGATTATCTTTGATCTTTGTTTTGTATTATCTTTGATCTATTGAGCATAAAGCCATATTAAGATTGTATCTACTTATTTCTGTATGAATATTTATAAATATAACTACTCCTGATCAAAATAATACTAAATCATTAAATGGTCACAGAAATTAAGTTGTTGTTATTTTTGTAAGAGTCATGATCTCAAACAGTGAATGATAGAAACAGTCTGGCCATTTTGCTGAAAATTATAATTTTACCTCCAATTATGAAACATAAAATTTGACTGTTTTTAAATGATAATATTTTATTTTTGATTTTCTTTAATACTGATTTGAATTTCTAAAATATACAGTAAACTTACTGAATAAGATTAAAATGTTAATGTTTCCGGCAAATCTGAAACAAGTGTGCTTTCAAACAATGAAATGCTATGTTTGGTTGGGTTAATACATGGTTCTCAAATACAACTACATTGTGAATTTTGTGTTTTATATTTATTTGGATTTTAATTTTCATATGATAGATTATTTATATATATGAGAGAATAGATTAGTTTGGTTTTAATTGCACATAGAGTCATTTATAAGATATGTAATTAAATTCTGTCAGTTATGTTGTGGTGCGCTGACTCCTTACCAAAATATATCGCTTCCTTACCAAAATATATCATCATAATTTTTACAATAATCATTACTTATGTCATATGCAGATCTCATAAAAAAGGCAGAATTTTTATGCACTGAACTTTATAACCCAAGTACAGAAAACAATGTTAAATATGACATAATTATAGCAAATTATATGAATAAAATAATGACAGAAATATATCTTTTAATAATTCAACCAGTTTTATAATATGACAGTGGGTAGTATGTAACTTTTCATTCTACAATAAAGACATCCATTATCATTACAATAAAATTGTTTTTTAAGGGAAGAATGTGATGTTATAATTTTAAATTTGAAAATAAAAAATGATGGAGCTTTTTAATGCATTTCATTAGTTATAAAACTGATTTCATCCAATCATTATCCAGGTTTGCATGAAAAGAAAGACATATAAAAAATGTCATGTGTATGTTAGAATGAATGAACCATGCAACGTTTTTGTTGATTGCCCCGTTAATGGGTCCCTAGGCACACATCAAATATCTGGAGGTTTTTTTACCAGTAATGGGATATCATGGGATATAATGGGTGCAAATCATTAACTTTTTTTTTCCAATATTGCACACCATGAAATTTCTAAAAAGGGGATTTAATGAATGTAACCAAGATGCAGATAAGGAAATTCACAATGAAACATTATTTTTGTGATATTTTTGATACAATTACTATAAAGAATGTAATTGATACATCAAACTATTTCAATTTTTTATTGCATGTGCCTGAAAAAACTGTCTAAAATTAACCATGTATCATTCATTTTTACAATAATGATGTTGATAGTTACTTATTTTTCTAAATATTCAGTCATACATTTGAATGAAATAGACATTGTGAATAGCTTTAGTTTCAGTATGGACATGAACTGTTTTTGATAAATTACCATCTTCAGCTTACAACTTGTCTATGCCACCGGGCTATTCTGACAGTCTTCACCTTTCTTCAAATGCCGAAATGGCTGATATTTTCTTGCAGAACTTAACTTCTTGAAACAGAAATTGATAGCCTTTTGCCACCTGTATTATTATATTTCTCCCTATATTGTGGCTTATTTTAATTTCAAATTTTCTAAGTCAATTCTGGACAGCTCTGAAAATGGAAGCTGCTGGACATGTCATTTAACAAATCCAGCAGGCTAAGGGTTAAAAGCATAATTATGTTTAAACTTATATAGAAATGTTTTATTTCAAGCAGTATATTCATGTGTTAGTTATGTAATCACAGACTTGGAGCCATAATTTCTGTCAGTTATTATTCCAGCAGGGATACTATCTCTTATTATAGCCTCAATGATGTTTGTTTTTGCTCCTGATATATCAAACTTACCAGCACAGGTTTGGAATCATGTGACACCATTACCAACCTGTTTGTTTATAATGCATATTGTTTGACTTTCAAATGTTTTGAAATATGATATTCCCATATAATATTCCATTTAATATCCTATTGTTATTCAAATTAAACTTCTTTTATGAAATAAGTCAAAGACTTGAGTAATTATAAGTTATCTTTACTCCTTTTCCAGGGAAAAAAACACAAAAAGTTATGATATAATATAACATTTATGTGTCCGGTATTTTTATTACATAACAAGATAAAATGATTCTGGTGGTTAAATTCAATGTGGCTTACTGCTGTGATCCAGTTTGATAACTACCAACAGCAGCACCAAAATATCTGTTTTAATTAAGTATCTAGTGCTTGCAAAAAATGTGAAAAATGAAAACTTGATCTTAATTTTTTATCTGATGAAGAAGATTTCCTAAGCACAAGATCTCTTTAAAATAATCTTGACAATTTTCTGTTGCATCTGGTTTAATTAAGAATAATGCTAGGCTAGTTTAAGATAAGAACAGTTTTATGGCTAACTCTCCATCTTTATTTGCCCCATGCTCCACTAAATTGGTGATTGTTTTACCAATACTGTCACAGACAATATTAGAAATGGTATTTATTGCCATTATTTCTTGAAATTCAGAGACTATTTAGAATATTTCATTTTATCATTTTGTGAGTTGTTTTTGGTTGAGGTTGTGAACTAAGGAATCAAGTTGCGAATCCAGTTTGAAAGCTTGGGTCTGTTTGATAAAAAATGCATTCCATGCAGTATTCAATTTTGAAAATCCTGGTTATTAGATTGGTGTAAGGTGGATGAACTAGTTGGAGGATGGGCTGCCAGGCATCAAACAAGATGGTTTCCAGTCAATAACTAAAGTTTAATTTGACTTATCTTAATCAAACTTGGTATATTGCAAACTCATGTGTTTTTTGGGTCTCTATGATCAAGGTCATGGTCACTGTTACTAAAAATAGCAAAATGGTTTCCAGTCCTACCTGTGAGAACTCCAGCAACATTCTAAAGGGTCATTGGCCATTTACTTATACCATTGAATGAATGAATGAATGGCATGAATAAACTTAAATCTTTTGAGTTCTTAGTTTGTCTGTATCATAGTAATGTGTTATCACACGTAGACTTAAAAAATGTTTCATACATTGTTATGTCTGGTCATCAATTATACATTTGTATTGTCCATTGCATTAAAGTTTATTTATATTGTGGCAAACTCTTGTAACAATGTCATAACTTGTCCATGAACTTCATTGGTTTATTACAGCATTATGTCAAACTCTCATATACTGTGTTATGAGGAATTTTTAAATACTAACAGATTATCATAGTATTATTCCTAAATTTCCAATAAAACTATGATTTGGATTGGTCAATATCACAGGGGAAAAGTTTTTGTTGGTTTTTATTGCCCCTAAGTAATTATATGAATAAGAGATTGCAATAACAAAATGGTCTTGTTTTCAGGGGTTGTGGTGTGTGTTTCCTGACAGGACATAAATCAGAATAAATTGACATAGATCATCAATATCAAGATGTATCATCAACATTATGAACAGATCTCAGTTGGACTATTAAAAGGAGCAAGTTTTCATGCATTTATTATGATTACCAGATGGCCATATATTATAAAGGAAGATTTTGAGCATATCTTGTATAATCATGAAAAAGTTATTTGTGCCAAAATGTATTGTTATCTTTTGAAGAAATAGTATTTTGTTACTATGTAAAAACAATGTTTTGATGCCTTTTTGTAGAAAAAATATGTTGTTATCTTGTAAAGAAATAGTGTTTCATTACCTTGTAAAGAAACATTTTTTTGTTACCTTGTAAAAATGTTTTTTTACATTGTAAAGAAACTATGCTTTGTTACAGTTTAAAAAAACTATGTTTTGTTGAATTGTAAAGAAACATTGTTTTGTTACCTTGTAAAGGAATAGTTTTGTTACCTTGTAAAGAAACAATGTTTAGTTTCATTTGTAAAGAAACAATATTTTGTTTCCTTGTAAAGAATTACTATTTAGTTACCTTGTAAGGAAACAGTGTTTTGTTACCTTGTAAAGAAACAGTGTTTTGTTACCTTGTAAAGAAACAGTGTTTTGTTACCTTGTAAAGAAACAGTGTTTTGTTATCTTGTAAAGAAACAGTGTTTTGTTACCTTGTAAAGAAACAGTGTTTTGTTATCTTGTAAAGAAACAGTGTTTTGTTACCTTGTAAAGAAACAGTGTTTTGTTACCTTGTAAAGAAACAGTGTTTTGTTACCTTTGTAAAGAAACAGTGTTTTGTTACCTTGTAAAGAAATTGTGTTTTGTTACCTTTGTAAAGAAACAGTGTTTTGTTACCTTGTAAAGAAACAGTGTTTTTTTATCTTGTAAAGAAACAGTGTTTTGTTACCTTGTAAAGAAACAGTGTTTTGTTACCTTGTAAAGAAACAGTGTTTTGTTACCTTGTAAAGAAACAGTGTTTTGTTACCTTGTAAAGAAACAGTGTTTTGTTACCTTGTAAAGAAAACAGTGTTTTGTTACCTTGTAAAGAAACAGTGTTTTGTTACCTTGTAAAGAAACAGTGTTTTGTTACCTTGTAAAGAAACAGTGTTTTGTTACCTTGTAAAGAAACAGTGTTTTTTACCTTGTAAGGAAACAGTGTTTTGTTACCTTTAAGGAAACAGTGTTTTGTTACCTTGTTAAGGAAACAGTGTTTTGTTACCTTGTAAGGAAACAGTGTTTTGTTACCTTGTAAGGAAACAGTGTTTTTGTTACCTTGTAAGGAAACAGTGTTTTGTTACCTTGTAAGGAACAGTGTTTTGTTACCTTGTAAGGAAACAGTGTTTTGTTACCTTGTAAGGAACAGTTGTTTTGTTACCTTGTAAGGAAACAGTGTTTTGTTTTGCTTACCTTGTAAGGAAACAGTGTTTTTTTACCTTGTAAGGAAAACAGTGTTTTGTTACCTTGTAAAGAAACAGTGTTTTGTTACCTTGTAAAGAAACAGTGTTTTGTTACCTTGTAAGGAAACAGTGTTTTGTTACCTTGTAAGGAAACAGTGTTTGTTGTTACCTTGTAAAGAAACAGTGTTTTTTGTTACCTTGTAAAGAAACAGTGTTTTGTTACCTTGTAAAGAAACAGTGTTTTGTTTACCTTGTAAAGAAACAGTGTTTTGTTACCTTGTAAAGATACTGTGTTTGTTACCTTTTGTAAAGAAACAGTGTTTTGTTACCTTGTAAAGAATACTGTGTTTTGTTACCTTTGTAAAGAAACAGTGTTTTGTACCTTGTAAAGAAACAGTGATTTGTTATCTTGTAAAGAAACAGTGTTTTGTTACCTTGTAAAGAAACAGTGTTTTGTTACCTTGTAAAGAAACAGTGTTTTGTTACCTTTGTAAAGACATAATGTTTTGTTACCTTTGTAAAGAAACAGTGTTTTGTTACGTTTGTAAAGAAATTATGTTTTTTACCTTTGTAAAGAAATAATGTTATGTTACATTGTAAAATCTTGTAAGAAACAATGACTGTAGCTTCACAAAATGTTTTTACATGACTGTTATGATTATATTTTCTTTCCTCTGTTGATATTTAAAGTTCAAAGTTATTTGGTTGAAATTTCCTTTTAATTTTTTTTTATGGAAATGTTACTTTATTAAATAGACTTAGCCACTTAGTAATGCAACTTTGAGATATGTAGGTGTTTCATTTGCATTGTTGTATTGTGTTGCATACATTCCCATTGAAATTTGTTGGTAATTCTTCTTAGGTTTTAGGAATATAATTAGATTCTATATTTATTGACCTTATTTCTTGAAATAACAGTTTATGTGCAGCACATTATTATTGGCTTTGTTGCTGCAAAAATTGTGGCAATTTTAGGAGCATTTCTGAACTTCTGTCTGTTAATGCGCTTGAAGCCTAAAAAAGAGAAAATGTTGGCAATTTACATTCATAAAAGTTACAGCTGAAGTTGATTGGTCATAAACAAGCTAATTTAATACCAGATCAAATAGACTAATTTACCATAACAGAAAATATCATATTCTAAATTGAAGATTCTTAATTTCACAAATTTTACTTATAGAAAGGACATTTTATTATCATCCAAAGTGTGCATGAGCAGATTCTTTACTATTTAATGTTAATGGAGAAAGAAAGGGATGCATGGTGGGGGTCAGAGCTTAGGAGGACCAGCACAATCCATTGACTTGTAAGTGTGTATATCTTGTTTAATGTCAAACTTTGATAGCTGAATGTCTGTGGGTTTGAATAGAGATACTTTGGAACTCTCCAAATGTAAGTTTGGTGGTCGTCCGGACTTGGTTGTCTCTAACTACTACAACTGTTAACAATGCATGTGGTGTTGTTTTGACTTGAGAGAAGTGATGAAAGTTATCAAAAATGGAATGTTATACATTTTTAATGGAAATGCACGCCAATAAATCTGCATAGGCATTCCATACTTTAGTGATTAGTGCTGTCTGTGGCTTGAGACAGATGAAAAAGACTTTGATATGCTTCCCTTTGGGAATATAAAAGGTCATTATCATAATTATAGAGATTATAATTGTGGTTTTTGTACATATAGCATCTTTACGTGAGTCTCTGCTTTATCTGAGCCTTTAACATTTAAATGTAAGGGTTACTCAGCTGGAACCAAGATGACAAGCCATTGCTACCAGTATAGGACTAGACAATCCGTGCACATCCATCAGTCTGACCATGCAGGGTCTCACGGAACTTCTGGCTTACTTTCTTTAAACTTTCATTTTTTGATATCTAAAATTTGATAATTAAGCAGGTTAAAGATTAAGTACTAAATTCAAATCCATAAATCTACTATAACATCACTTAGATTTTGTTAAAAACAAAAAACACACCATAATATTTGATTTGAAATATTTTGGCAATCGTATGGCAACCCACGCATCAGATTACGAACACCTTTTTCCCCCCTTGTGGCTGAGAGGTTGCCAATCAGAAAATGCAGCCACAGTTATTTTCCCCAGTGTGATTGTAAGAGGCAACTAAATGGGTTCGAATAACTGGAGTCTGTGCATCTCTTAGCTCTAGCAGGTGATGTGGTTTCAGACCCCTGGGTGTTGCTGTAAAGTTTTGTAACACCAGGGTTAATTGAAAACATCATCCTGCTTCTGCGCTACATGACCTAAATTTTGTTGTGCCGGTAAAAAGAAAACAAAAAAAAACAAAAAAACTCACTTCCGCCTTATATATGTGGGACCATCTCATAAAGGCCCATTATTTTTTAGGAAATGCAAAGAAAAATTGGAATGACATTGCTTGCATATCTCAAAGTGTTTATAAAACGTTATTTTCATACATTTATCCAATTGTCCTGCTCACTTAGCTCAATAAGGAGAGCGTCTGTTTTGTAATTCACCACGGGTCACTGGTAAGACAAGCTTTTGCATACTGTTTTCAATAAAGACACACAAAAAACAAACAACATTGATTGTGTTGTACGAATAATTTGAACTTGCAAGCCCAGAAGTTGGCAGCTTGGGAGCTTCTTAAGTTTTGTAAATTGTTTTACATCTATATTTTGTATGTTAGGCTTAATATTTTCTTGTCGGTCTTTTTTTATCTTTTTAAACATCCCAGTAACATCTTACTTTATACATTAAGTTTGTATCGCATTGAAACAAACATGTTACAGTAAGTCCTTTTTGAGACCAAAGTCTCTTTGCATAGAGGGCTGGGTAATAACTATTTTTTTCATGAGTCCCTTACCACACATTTAACAACTGAAAAAAGGTTTTTTATTGAGATGAAAAAACTCATTATAGAACCCATCTATAATTATTCCATTGGGATAACAAGCATATCTTTGTATTTCCTTATATGGAAAAAAAATCCATTGAAGCTTAAAAAACATACAGATGTTCTGTTACCATTAATTGTGTCTATGATGGTATCAGCATGAGTTTAAAATTTGATATGAATTGCATGTTTGAGGTTTCATGTGCGCATTTATTCCCATTTAGATAAGATATTTTACAAGATAAATATATCAAGATATATATTCATACATGGGGCATAGCTAGAATATTCTCATTATCTTATCTGATGCTTTCTTTTCATGATAGTGATATAGAAATTTCTTTCATCTCATTTCAGGAACCATATATGATTCTAATTGAATTTTTACTATTGTTTGACACAAATAAAATTTATAGTAATGATTTACAGTAATGAATTTTTGATTACACATGAAGTTAAGATTTGGCTGAAAATGTATACAAAGGTACTACATTGTATACGGTAATCAGAAATGAGACATTACCATTGAAAATGACAAGGATTCTGGTGTTATATGTACTGTATATATAGTGTGACTGTTTTCATTGTTTTCTTTTACTTTTTTATTGTACATTGTTGGAACTAATTTAAGTAAGCAGCTGCTGCTACCAGTATATATAATCCAGCATATAACAACACAAAAACAGTAAAGATTCATTTTATTTTGACAATATTTAATCTTTTTTGTAGTTTAATTAACACCCCCTTTTTGGAAAAAGTACTAGTACTGGTAATGCCCCTGGGAAACAATCAAGCATTAAAAGATGTACATGTATGATAGTGACTATGGCCTGACCACACTTAAGATGTTCATACAGATTTGCTTTAACCTAATATCCCTTATTAAAATAAGCCACTGTTACATTGTAGAGTTCAAGAGAAATACCTTTTCATGTCAAATGCATGACAATTTATATTATCTTTTCATTATACTTATATTATTTATTTAATTTCAAATAGAATAAGTTGATTCTAAAATACATTTAAATTAAACTATTGTGCAGGGTACTTCTTGCATTCATTTATGTAAATTTAAATGATCATGTTCTTTTCACCTTACAATTTACTCCTGTAATAATTACTTTTTTCTCAGGATACAGAGAGTTCTCTCAATCCTCTATGTTATGTAGGTAAATTATAATAGGTTAATTTATGCAAATTTATTCTATTATTATCTTAATGATAAAATTAACTAATGAGGAATAGATGATCATAGCTTTAAAAGAACATGGTGTAAGAAAATGATTTATTGCCATTTAATGAAATTATGCACAAAACCTTTTACAAAATATTACATTTTAAATGATGAAACTGTATGATAATTTGTTGTGCATTGAATATTATTAAGATATCTTTTTACAAAATAGTTTTGGTATTGTCTGACTAGATGAGTTAATTTGATTTAATCAAATTTGGTGAAGATATCATGCATGTTTAATTATTTTTTAATGAATTTGAATGTTCTTCAGTGAAGATTGAAGACCTAAATTTCTTTAATGACAGTTTTTGTTAAATGTTTAAATCTTCATAAGTTTATATAATAAGCTAAGAAAGCTGATATGGTTTAGCAATTTCATCATCCATTTCAAGGTGATATGAATATTATGTAGACATTCCACTTACCTTAAAAGCTACTCACCTCACTAATGGAATGAGAGATTTTTCTGTATATTTAAACACATTACAAGGTAATCTTTTAGTAGACTTACTAAAATATTTTTTGTCATTATCTGCACCATTTGCAATACTTACTTTAAAAATCTCCCTAATAATGATTGGTATGTCTTGATTGAAAGATAAGCAAGATCATTTAAGATATTTATTGTGGTAAAAGTTTAACTGACAATATTTTAGTATATTGAATGCTTCCTTATTTTTTATAACAACTAATATAACATCATTCTGGTGATGTGTCACTGCTGTACATGTAAGCTTCAATTATTCTGTAACACAACAAATTTTATCATCATTGATTGCTATAACTACACCAGTGAGACTAGCCTAATATAGAAGTCTAAAAATTGTTTACAATTCTTACATTTCAAAGGAGATGAAAATGTGTAGCCATAATTAATTCTTTTTTTCTCTACTTTAAATTGTGCATAACATAATAAAGTAAAACTAATAATGATAGACCAAATAGAATTACCTTTGAGTTGTAATATTGTTTTCTTTTATTCTTTATCTACAAAGACACAGCTATTCAAGCTTAATATTGCTCAAAGCTCTGTTATCATTTGACATCATGCAAAATACTTAATTAAAGTATTTATTTTGTTTATTTTCTGTCATTCATGTTTTCCTTGACTACAAATTATACTTTACTTTCATGAAAAAAAGATTTTGTTAAGAAGAACATTGAAATTAGAATATCAGCAATTCTTTGAAGAAATGTAAATGTTACATGTTTTTTTACCAATTTATTGTCATGTTAATGAGCCTAAATGTTATTAGATACATGAATCTTAAAAAATATTATTTGAATATTTTTTTAATAAACATCTGCAAGACATCAAAAGGCATTTATTTCTGATATAACCATATCTCTTATCTTATAATTTCTTATTACTGGGATTTAAAACAGTCTATTTCAGTTAATAGAACAATTATTTACTCTGGTTTTCCTTTTATTTGGATGGGTTAATTGCACAGTCATTATTTTGAAGAAATAACTTAATTTTAAGATTGGTACATACATTTTTCTAGAAGGATTCATAAATTTGTAGATGATAAATTTCCATTCATCCCATGACCCCTCAAACATTATTTTCTCTTAAAGTAATTTTTCAGAAGCTTAAGATTTATCTTATTTCTCCGTTAAAATGTTTTATTTCTCTCCTCCCTGTACTATGTGAATGATACATTCTTAATGATTCCAAGTAACCTAAATGTTTCAATCTTAATAAACATTTATTTAGACATGGGATACTCATTCAATGACTTTAATATTTCAGAAATATATTTCAGAATTTCTTCATTTAAGCTAACAAGTAGATCACCAGCTAAACCAGCTATTTTGAGTATATATATTTCTCAAACATCAACAGTAACTGCTTTGTACCAGTGCTGAAAATTATAGTCTTCACAAAACTTTGTATGTTGCAACCTTAAATTATTCCTTTCCCAAAAAGTGGTTAATTCCCAAAAAAGTCCAAAAAGCGGTCCATTCCCATATGCATATTGCTTGCCACCTGACTGCTTAAAGTTATAGCCAAACTTTGGCTAAACCAGTTCTGCTTGGATGGTCAGTCAGTCAGTCAGTTTAAGTTTATTTATACTCGGCGCCGGTTAAACCATCTGTCCGAGAATATAGCATCCGTGCCGGTCCACTAGGGTAGTCACATCGGGGACGTCTTTTTCAAGCTGAATCTTCCTGAAGCCTATTCTTCGTTCGTTGGTGGTAGAGGAGTACGACAATACTGGCCAGGCATCAAGTTCCATACTGGACGATAACAAAAACGGCTCTCGTTAGCGCCAACCCTCCAGAGTTAGTCACGACAGGTCAACCAATCACCTCTGGTACTTAAGATGACTTGACCTTGACCTGCCGTGTGCCTTCTCCGCGACGTGCACGCCTCTGGAGGGATTTGGAGAAGGATGGTTTTTTCTGAGTCATCTTATATAATAACTGTCACATGCATCACTTATTTCTTGGCAACAACTTTTTCCTGTAGTAAGACATTATGTTAGTTAGTCATTGAAATTATTATGAGAATACAAATTTTCAAGGCAAGTCCATTACACAAGTTAGTATCATTATAATGTTAATGGAATTATGAAAATGTTGCATCGACTTCATCAGCCTTGATAGAATCTGGCTGTATACAGGAACTTTTTTAGTTTTATAGTTGAGTTTTTGCATGTTCCAGTCTGTATAATGAAATAATTATATCCCTTCAATGACTCAGAAAAACAGTTTTAAAAATTAAAGGAAAATATTGTGTGATGACATAGTGTAATCTGAGATGATGCAATAGTTGTGAGCCATGTTTTACTGAATAATGTATGAGCCCACAATCTTGGCATCATAGAGAGGTATACCATCTTCTATTTAAGTCTGTCCCAGAGGAAATTTTCAAAAAGATCTTGTTCAAGGTTAGATGTAGCCTTGAAACTTTGTTTATGTTATCATTTATTTTAATTGCAATTAGATTCTTTTCATGTCTGACAGTCTGTTTTGGAAAGACTAATCTGCTTTGGTGGTCTGAGACAAGTTTTGCTCTAAGCAAGCTTTCTTTGTTACTTTGTTTTGATTGGTTTTAAAATTAGATATTGAATAGTGATTGTTTGAGACCTTCAATGAATACATGCATTTCTGATATACTAGTAATGTAAAGAATTGATAGTTTTAGCTAAGGAGCTTATCTGTAATCAGAATAAATATACATTACTAATTTATTTACTAAATCCTCTTTGCTTCTTGAGTAGCATAATGAGCCAATACCATAGTTGTCTTTTTGTCATGGTCTGTTACTATCACCTTTTCTGAGCCCATGATATGATGATGTGGCACAGCTTTTGGTTCTGCAACTTTCTTTATGTCATGGTAGGTCTACTTAGCTTTCTTGTGCCTTGTGGATTCCACTCTAGAGTCTGGCAGGCAATATTGGTCTGTTGTCTGTGCATTGTCCAATCCACTGCCACCTAATTTGCAGTACTGAGCCAGAGATTGGTAGCTGACCTGGCTCAGACATTGTAAAACTGTCTTCTGAGCTCCTGCTATATTGGCCAGTGTACATTCTGTGCCAGTTTATGACCAATTAAATACCTGAAATCTGAGTTCGACCTTAGAAAATTTCTTTATAACCTCTATCACTGATATTTGCCATAGTTCATGTTTAGATATTTATCTTTAAAAAAACCTTAATGGATTTTGAATATTTCTCCAATTGATTGTACTGAGAGAGAAGACAATGTCACAGGCTGCTTAACAAATGTTAAACGAGGATTGCAGACACTAAAATAGTGTCTTTTGAAGAACAAAGAGAAGCTTGGTTTGGTTAAAGTTTGAAGTCTAACCAGCTCTTTTAAGGTCATCAAACAGTTTCTCAACTCAACTATTGTAGGAAGACCTCAAGTACCCCTGCTGTATCAAAAAAACAAGGTTGCTATTTAAAGATTGTTACCTTCCTAATATGATTTGAATCCTGACAGCAAAGATGGGTCCAGTCTCCTTGGTTATGGGCAGCAGCAGAAGCCCAATTATAACATTATTTCATAAGCTTTTAGATAATGCCTTACAAGATTCTGCCAATAAAAAAGTGTCTGAATAATATCCTGGGATGATAAAAGTCACTTATTGTGACCAGATCCAGTAAGGTTTCTACATCTGTTTGGCTTTATACTCCTGCTATATGCTCAAATGTAATACTTAGTTTATTCCATAACTGAATCTTGCCCAGGAGATATTTGATATACCAGTAGAGATGCTTTTCAAAGAAGTTTTATGCATGACTGCTTTGTGGCTTTGACTGTTTCAATATTGACACATGGTCTTTTAGTATTCCTTTTATGTTGTTGATAACGGCCTCACATGGTTAAATATGTGTGTGTAGTTTAATGAGGACTTTAGTCAGGGAGCAAGAATGTCTTTGATAATTGTTTTATTTAGTAGAAGACAATCCTAAACCTTTTAATTAGGAAGTGAGTTATTGGCTATAAAAGTGTATAATTTCATCCCGAATATAGAGGTCTACAAGGATTTCATTGATCTAGAAAAATAAATTCTAGGTGTTAATGGATATTTTATGTCTTGGCCAAAGGAAAAAAGTTCTTTGAAGTAGCCAATATTGCTTAATGATGCAATATCATCTAGTTACAGTAAGTTTGTGACATCTTTAGGGATTTTATACAAGCAATGTAATAACAAACAGTCCTTGTGACATATAAGGATAGTTTCTTTTTAGCAAAATCCATTATTTTATTTTGTTTTTTTTGTTGTTTTTTTTAGGTTTCTAATAAAATGATTATTCATGACCAGAAACAACATTGTTTGATATTATTGCTTTATCATTGTAGCCTTTGAAATGTTAATTTTTGTTGTAATAGGAAGTAAATATGTAAGATAAAAACAAATAATGAAATAAGTGTAGGTGTGAACTTAGTACTTTTATTAATTTATAAACATCTTAAAATAACCTTCTGTAAAAGTAATTTGGATTTATTTTAGCTTTATACTTTTGATGTATTGAAATAATATTTGTTTTTGCGTTATAATCTACCAATGACATCACTCAAGGTGTGTGGTATTTATATTATTAATTAATTTGTAATATGCACAATGTGCCTGTGTGACAGGTATGTTGGTAGCAGGAAAGTTTATTGGCAGATGTGATTTGCAGTAACTAATTTCAAATTAAAAAGGTTTTTGCAGATTTAATAAGTACGTGAAAAAAACATAACAAATGTTGAAATATATCAAGAACCGGAATGTCTGTTAAATTGCTCTATCAGTATTCTTTTATTTAATTCTTTGATTAAAGTTAGTTACCATTATGCCACTTTAAGCCTCTTTGAGACTAGAAATTAAGGACTATATTTTATTGATAATGACTGCTAATTTTAAAATATTACAGTCAAGCAGCCTGCAATTGTTTAATGTTCAGTCTGCATAAAATTGTGACAAAAGACTAGAAAGGGGTGCCTATGGGGCGCCCCATCCGCCATATTTTTGTTGGGTTTCCTTTATATAGAATTGAGATACTTATAATCTTCAACTACAAAGTTCAAAACCAGTGTGTAGACTCCTAAAGGATTAACAATATATGAAAGAAAGGAGTGTATTTTGAATATCCTACTGATCAGCGATTTCTAGTATTTTTGGAAATGGGTATATTTCTTATGTCTATATGATATATATTAAAGTCTAGACTGTCCTCTGAATATGTCCTGCAGGAAATACTGTAGAGGTTTTTTGTATATATTTGATATTTTACTTTTGGTAGGTAATGATAAGCTGGGGATAACGTATCAGCATTATTTCTGCATAATGTTTAGTAATTTTATAACTCTTATATGTACAAGGAAGTTGTCTGGAAAGTGCATAGACAAGGCCCTAACATAATTATAATATATCAATAAGAGGTTTTGATATTTTGCTGAAGATTTTGTTTACATATTTATAAATTAATGAACATATTAGTTCTTGAGTTTGCAAATGTTCATCATATTGGTAACATGAATAATGTCTTTTGAACTACTTAATGGAAGCAATGAAAAGTTATTTAAAATTGCAGTTTTAGCAAAAATATGTTTTTTTTTTAATGTGATATCCTGGGATACCATTGCATGCCATTTGTTAAAATTTTGAAGTCACACACTAACAGACAACTTGCAATAGTAGACACATTGAAGGTGCGTTACTTTTGTGCTGAAAAAAAAATGAATTGAATTTCATGAATTAGGAGCAATAGAGTGTAAAACCAATTTTCTGTCAATGCTCATATGACATTGACTGAGACTTGGGAGTTTAAAACTACAAATAGTTCAAGGCACAAAACATATAAACAAATAAAAAATACAGTGAACAGCCGAAAGTTAAAGCACGGCTGAAGCACTAACAATGTCTTACAGCAGTTCTTAAAGAAGACTGACATTATTGTTATGAAGGGAACTTTGTAGTACATGGAACTAAGCATGCACCAATGTGCATCAGATGGGTAATGAAGGTTATGATAAAACCAGTCGTAACTATAAAGGTCAGTATTACAGATATATGCCATCGAAAGCAATTTATTTCTAGCCAACATTATTACGTATGAAACTTTGGTTCATCTATATGAACCAGAACCAAAAATAAAGTTGGTAAAAATTACATAAATTGTTAAAAAATTACATGAAATGGGACAACTTGTAACTTTAACATCAATTTAACTGAACATAAAAAATAAACAAATTTACCAGTGACTGTTATTTTATTGGTTACATTATCGGCAAGCTGATCTTGACGAATGTTTTACGACATCATACAGCCAGTATTAATATCTGCGCTATTTACTCTAACAACTTGCTATTTGCTCCATTATCTTCTCTCTATAAATACTCATGCATGTTATTATGACAGATGCATGCACACAGGAAATCTCTATTGATTTACTAGCATTAATAACTTGGGTCTAATTGTCAAGGAAAATTGGTCTATTTAAGAGAAGAATGTTCAATTTCAAATTGTTCTTATTAAAGCTGTCCGAAAGCTGTAATTATCTGAAATATTGAGAGATTATGAGGAATCATGCTTTACAGGGATTGTGTTTCAAGAACATTAAGACATATTGACATTAGATGTTCTCTAGTTTGCTATGATTGTCACAATATAACATTAATTTACTGTCTTAGAAATAAATTACTTGCTTGGAGCAAAAGTATAGAATCCCACTTATCACATAGAGTCACTTGTTTTTTTCTGGTTCTATGGTTCTACTCAGGTGCCCATTAGTGCCTGAAATATTGCACAGAAGGGCACTACCAGTAAACCTGGAAAGTCACCATATGACCTTTAATGCGTTGATGTGATGTAAAAACCCAACGACAAAAAAAGTTTCCTTATATCTCTTTGTAACACTAACAAACTTTATATAATGTGTCATTTTTGCATATACATGTACATGTACATTATACAAGTATGTTTCATAAATAAAAATGTGTGTAAAAAATTAGAACAAGTTTATTTTCATATTATTTCAATGTGTATAGTCATGATACAGAGGAATCTCAAAATTATATATTGTGATATAAGCATATTGAATGATATATAACACATAGTTGCCACAATTTATAATAATATAAAATTTCATCAAACTTATCCAAGAAAATGCTATAGAGGCTTCCTTTATTGCAATTTCTTGAACTTGTTTAATCAAATATTATAATATATGACAACTTTTTTATATTTCATAGGTCCGGATATTTAAACAGTACCCCCCCCCCCCCACCAAAGGGTTAATTATTTCATTCTCAGTTTTGCAATATACTAAAAGTGCTTTATGAAAATTGATCTGTGATAATGATTGCTGTGGAAAAAATTTATCATGTTAAATTTAGTCTCAATAGTATTGATTCAGTGTCTTTTCATTAAAACAAAAGCACAGAAAATAGCGCCATGTCACCCATTGTGGTCTGTTCAGAAAAATTATACCTGCCAATTATTGCATAATTACCAATATATTTAGAAAACTTTTTTTTTTCCTCCTATAATGCAATCATGCATGTTATTGTACTAAAGAAATGCATGTTTAAATTGCAGGAAACCGCTATTGATTTACAATGCTTGGTGAATTTAAGTTTTTTTTTGTGTGACAGGGAAAATGAGTGCATTCATTTATAGTGGTTCTAATTAAAGTTATTATGAGATTAAAATGAAGAAGATAATGAAGGCATTTATCTCTAATTTCATTCAAGTTTGTTCCTGCATGATGAAAATAAAAGCCTTTTTTTTAATTTGAGTAATGAATCATACACAGTGTTTGACAGTTAGTTGCACATTAGTAATTTATGATATTCAGTTTTTCATAAATAAGAAATTACAGGTAATTCATATAATGATCTGGAACTTGTTGCTGCTAATCTTGATTATGCAAATAGTATCAGATTCTTATTTTACTTAAAACAGAAATATACTTTTTGCTAATTATAATCTGATGAATATCTTTAAAGTCTGTTCTATTTTGGGGATTCATTGTTCAAGAAGTGACTGCAGTGTTTCCTAAATTATAGTAATAAGATATTATGATCTATGTTTACAGTCTCTTCCAAGTGACTATAAGAATTTGAGCAGTGGCCTGGGGATCAGACTTGCACTCTCTGTATTTGTAGTCTAAAAGTGTTGACACTAAGATGTGGTGATGCTGGTAGTTTTCACTATGGACCACACAGTTAGCCACATTGAATTTACTGTAGCACAGTTCAGCCACCGCATGGTCCCTGGGCAGGCTGTCAAGAAGTTTACCAGTACTAGTTGAACTGATAACTTCTTTACATGCTGAAGCAAAGGTACATACATTGCAAATGACCCTAGAAAGGATTTTCTGATCAGTCACAATGAAAGTGACCTGCACTGTCTGGGAATTGAACCCGGATCACCCGATTCACAGTCCAACCCTCTACCTATTGAGCTAATCAGGCATTTGACACTAAGAACAATACAACCCGCCCATTATTTAATTTTCAGTTCTGAATGTTGAACATATATGTAAGCATTGTTATGTCATTCAAAGTCTCGTCAAAAGAGACGTAACAATAAAACATCAGTTAATATACATATCCAGTGTGATTTTAGCACATACTTGTTATATTGTTTTATATCCTGTCGCCAATTTTATGACATAAACACTTTCAAAGTAGCACTTTTCTCTTTGTGTTTTACTATATTATGTGATTTATTGTCTGTTTATCCATATCGAAGTATTCATTTTCCTGTCTTAATTTTACATTTTACAGGAAAAAACGTAATGTTTTCTTTGATCTTGTAGCTCATTTTATTAAGAAGAAGTCCAAAAATCACTTGTTTAAAAGTTTTCTTCTATAACATTGTGTTTCACATAAGAAAAATAAAAAAATGTTCTAATTTATGATGAACATGTTATTATGATAGATTAACATGTGTTTTGTGGAGTTGCAATTTTATTTGAATTATAATATACAATTTGTAATTTAGAGATAATTATAATTTCTTAATATTTATTTATATTTTCTTAGTATTTTTTTTTTCTTTTTATTAAAGACTTAGTATAATTGTATAATTGCCATTTAGTTTGAATGTTTTTTTTATCTCTGTGCTATGGGTTTGAATCCAGATTCTTCCCAGAAAGCTTTCCAGCTTGCATTTTTCCTGGCAGATCTTTCTTCACCCAAGTAAAGTAAAAATACATCATGTGACCAACAACAAGTACTATTTTGAAGTACATTCTTAATGCAATACAATTAATACACTTTAAGACAGGCACCGTCCTATTAAGTCAATAAGTAGAGCGTTTGACTGTGAATCAGGCAATCTGGGTTCCATTCCGGGACAGTGCAGGTCACTTGTTGTGACTGATCATGAAATCATTCCTACAGTCATTCGCACTGTACCTCTGCTATGGTTTGTACAAAAGTTATAAGTTTCCCAGGAAAGGGAAGGCAACTTAGTACTAATAAACTGCTTGATAGCCTGCCCATAAACGATCGGGTGTCTGACCTGTGTACTGATGAATTTAATGTGACTTGCTGCATGAACCCCCACCACCACACTTCATGACAAACATATCAACATCATACTGACATAATTGATGTGATGTTTATTTTCTCACACATGAAGTTCTTTTTATTCATTTTTTCTTTGATATTGACTTTTTTATGTTCTCTATCTCTCATAAAATACCCATTAAAGTTTAATATTTTTTGTAATGTTAAATAATCTAGCTTCATAAGCTGTTGAGTTAAAATGGCTCCACTAGTTTATTATACCCCCGCACAACGAAGTTGTAAGGGGGGTATACTGGAATCAGCTTGTCCGTCCGGCCGTCGGTTTTTCCTTGTCCGCCCAATAACTTAAGATTCATTTGACCCACAGTCTTCATATTTGGCATTTAGATTGGTCATGAATATTAGATGATCCCTATTGATTTTGAGGTCACTGGGGCAAAGGTCAAGGTCACAGGGGCCTTGACTTCAAAAAGCTTGTCCGCCCAATAACTTAAGATTCCTTTGACCCACAGTCTTCATATTTGGTATTTAGATTGGTCATGAATAGTAGATGATCCCTATTGATTTTGAGGTCACTGGGTCAAAGGTCAAGGTCACAGGGGCCTTGACTTCAAAAAGCTTGTCCGCCCAATAACTTAAGATTCCTTTGACCCACAGTCTTCATATTTGGTATTTAGATTGGTCATGAATAGTAAATGATTCCTATTGATTTTGAGGTCACCAGGTCAAAGTTCAAGGTCACAGGGGCCTTGACTTCAAAAAGCATGTCCGCCCAATAACTTAAGATTCATTTGACCCACAGTCTTCATATTTGATATTTTAGATTGGTCATGAATAGTAGATGATCCCTTTTGATTTTGAGGTCACTTGGTCAAAGGTCAAGGTCACCAGGGCCTTGACTTCAAAAAGCTTGTCCGCCAAATAACTTAAGATTCCTTTGACCCACAGTCTTCATATTTGGTATTTAGATTGGTCATGATAAGTAGATGATCCCTATTGATCTTGAGGTCACTGGGTTAAAGGTCAAGGTCACAGGGGCCTTGACTTCAAAAAGCTTGTCCGCCCAATCACTTAAGATTCCTTTGACCCACAGTCTATATATTTGGTATTTAGATTGGTCATGCATAGTAGATGATCCCTATTGATTTCGAAGTCACTGGGTCAAAGGTCAAGGTCACAGGAGCCTTGACTTCAAAAAGCTCGCCGCCCAATAACTTAAGACACTTTTGACTCACTTTCTTCATATTTGGCATGGAGGTTGATCATGACCATAAGGGGACCCCTATTGATTTTGAAGTCGCTGGGTCAAAGGTCAAGATCACAGGGGCCTTGACTAAAAAAAGCTTGTCCGCTCAATTGCTTAAGAATGCTTTGGTCAACAATCTTCATATTTAGTTTGAGGTTATTCATGACTAGTAGATGACCCCTTTTGATTTTAAGGTGACTATGTCAAAAGTCAAGGTCACAGGGATTTTACTAAAATATGCTTGTCTGCTCAAATGCTTAAGAATGCCTGTCCGCAGAATATTGATTTTGACATTTTCACATTTGAAGCATGCAGAATACATAACTTAGCAATGCACTGGCTTAGTAACCTCAGATTTGGCAGGGAGGTTGTCCTTGACCTCTAAATGGCCACTGTTGATTCTGACAAGTGGTTTGCAGGGGTATTCACGTCATGACAGTGGCAGTTCTAGTTTACAATGGTACTGTTCTTAGTACCAACTTATATATTATTTTTATATTTTCATTCCTTTTTCATGTATTCGCTTTGTTTTCAGACATTATATAAGCACTTACTATATTTTGATGAAATTTTAAAGAAACGATTTAAAATCTATTTCTGTGATTACATGCATGAATTTGAAAAGCATAAATCATAGTTTATTTAACAAATAAAACATGACCTTAATATATAAGGGCAATATTCAAGTTTATGGACTGGTTGGTCAGACTGAGGAAGATATATGGCCCGAAGCACAGCTGAGGGACATATACTCACTTCCGAGGTCTGACCAACCTGTCCGTAAACTTGCATTTTACCAAAAAGGTCATGTTTTATTTGTTATATTATACTGAATCTGAATCCTTTCATCCCTTTTGTTGCTGTCATTTTTACTATAATTTGCATTCAAATAATAATTTATTTGTTCAGTGTGTGAAATATCTCAAACCCTAGTCGGATTTTTTATTATTATTTTCAAGCGATAAAGCAAAAATCATGCTCTTCTTTTGTCATTCAATTTTTGCATTTGCATACACCCTTTTATATTTAATATGACGTCATCCAGTCCATATAAGAATTTTGGACCGCCCCCAGTCTGTATGCAGTTTATGGACCGCATGACTTCATTTTAAACAATAGAAGGGCGTATGCAAATGAGGTATAATATTAAATGATATTTTCTTATTGTTCTTACTTTTAAAGTAAAAATACAGTAAGTCTTAAATTCCCAGGAACTGGAAATAATTCATTCAATATTTACAGCCCTCAAAGCCACCAGTTTTTGTTGTAAACATAAAAAATGATTCAATTACACAGATTTTTATAAGAGCATTTTAATGGCTTTTTCATGCAATTGAACAATTACTAAGAAACTATTGGAAACCTTCACATGAAATGTAATAAGAATCCAATGAACAAAGTGTCACATATTTTTACGTTGCATCACCAACGTAGACAAGATAATCTGTCAATTTATCAGAATTATTATTGGCTGTCAATGTCACGGCATGGATTATCTGCATGTGTCAGATTTCTACGATCTGTTTGTGACAGCTTTTTTTTTAAAACTGCAGTCTAAATCACTTCCTGAGCTATTTCCGTAGCTACTGACGCCTTGTTGAATTTGTAGAGAATCATCATCATTCTCTCTCTCTCATGAGGGGTATAAACATTGTCATATTTATGCTCACAATAAATGAAAAAACTGTATTTTTGAATAAAAAGAAAATAATAGAAATCAGGCTCATTTTGAAGACAATTATCAGAGATTCACCGAAAAAAATGTGTTAAAGAACATCTGAAGGTTCTGAATGAGATTTTTCTCCTCCTAGAAAGGAATGTATTGATCAGTTTATAGAAGGGAAGACTTATTCTGATTACAGTGTATTATAGTACAGAGACACATTGGATATTCCCTTACTGATGGAATGATAGTGGTTTTTTTAAGAAATGATGGATTTAGCAGTTCTATTGTAAAGGTAAGGGATATTTAATGGACAGATTACTGCCAAAACATTTGTAAGGTTCGCTAGTCAAAATTAATCGTATTAGAAGATCTAACGTTGTTTGTCTGGATTCTGTGTTAGTTTGTAGATAAGCATTTAACGATAAACATTTAACTATCATTGTTTCGTAAACATTTAACTTTCATTGTTTGGTAAATAATGTTAAACTGCTTCCTATTTTCTTTTGTTTTATTATCCTTATATATAATTTAATCATATTAAGTAATTAGAATATTTTTAGCATCAAAACAACTTACCATTTGACTTTTCTAAAGATGTTTTGCAATTAAAAAATAATAAATTATTAAATTTTAAGCCATTGAAATAGCCATCACAAGCAGTTTTATTACAATATGCTGCAATATACAATATGATTCAACATAAATATTTATTTATTATTCATTTCTGAAATGATAAATTTATTTTGAAGATCAATTTTGATAATAGATTTTAGGGTTAAAATTTTTTAATATCATGGTTATATATATATCACTTAAAGTGACAATCTTGACAAGGATTTTGACATAGGGCTTTTCTTCATTTGGTATATTATCCAAATATGTTTAATCTCACACAATCATGCCAAGCCTGTTAATGCATGCATCATATTGTTTAATTATAATGCTATATTATTGATAATAATATTCAATTTCTTTTACTTGAAATAGAATTTAAATGAAACATAAAATATTTTATGTATTATTAAAGCATGATATTATTTCTTTAAAAAAAAACAAACAATAAATAAAAAAATCACTAACCCATTTTTAGAGGTTGAAGGCTGAAGTAATAAATTGATTTTACCTCATAGAAAAGATCATTAAATAGGAGACAGAATTAACTGTAAGATAATATAAAATAAGTCAATTTGTTAAAACAAATTCATTATGTTTGATTATGAAATCAGTTCTTGCAATAATGTATAATTATAGTCTACTTCTGTTCTCTAACTATTTTCACAAACAGAAGACAAAAACTCTAAGTTAAGCAGCAGTTTTTAAGTAAAAAGTTCCAACCTACAGGCACTTTTAAATACAGTAAACTCCACTTATAATGATATACCACTTAAAATGATATACCACTTATAATGATATACTGCTTATAATAATATATCACTTATAATGATATACCACTTATAATGATATAAAGCTTATAATGATATAAAGCTTATAATATTGATTTAAAACTAATAATGATATACTGCTAATGATATACCACTAATAATGATATACTGTTTATAATGATATACCTCTTATAATGATATACCACTTATAATGATATACCACTTATAATGATATACCACTTATAATGATATACCACTTATAATGATATACCACTTAAAATGATATACCACTTATAATGATATACCATTTATATTGATATACCACTTATAATGATATACTGTTTTAATGATATACCTCTTATAATGATATACCACTTATAATGATATACCACTTATAATGATATAAAGCTTATAATGATATACCACTTATAATATTGATTTAAAACTAATAATGATATACTGCTAATGATATACCACTAATAATGATATACCACTTATAATGATATAATGCTTATAATGATATACCACTTATAATGATATACCACTTATAATGATATACTGCTTATAATGTTATACCACTTATAATGATATACTGCATATAATGTTATACCACTTATAATGATATACTGCTTATAATGCTATACCACTTATAATGATATACTGCTTATAATGTTATACCACTTATAATGATATACCACTTATTATAATATATCACTTATAATGATATACCACTTTAAATGATATACTGCGTATAATGTTATACCACATCTAATGATTTATCACATATCCGTGCCGATTTTGTGACTCCATAAAAATGGTATTGCACGGCCGTGCATATATTTTGACGTGACATCATTAGCGTTATACAAACATAGTGTAAAGACGCGCTAAATGTTAGCGTTATACAATAGGCACGTCAATGAAAAATGACTCTTATTTCACTTTAAATGGTCTTTATTTTAGGTATGTGATAAATAGAATATTAAATTTGTGTTAGTTCATTACACTCGTTGAATATAATAATATAATGCTTGCCAGAGGCTCGCATAATATAATTTTATTCAACTCGTGCAATAAATTCAGTATTGAACTTACACTCATTCAATATCCTCTATATACTGCATAATGTTATACCACTTATAATGATAAACTGCGTATAATGTTATACCACTTCTAATGATGCTTTTGCTGCGGTCCAAACTCTTGTTGGTTGTCTCTCAGATGATATAACAAAGTAACAAAGCTGATGTTTTTGAAGTCAAGTTGAATACTACTTTAAAAAAACATCAGAAAAAAATCGTTGTGGCATGAGTTTGTCGATGTTGAATTGTAAGACATACATTTAAGTAGGAGAAAATTACCTTTCAATAATATTGATATTACATGATGTTTACCTGTATAAATTAACATCAATTTTGTGCTTGCATGCTTCATCACAATCATATTAGAAAAGAATGTTAATCTTATATGAAAACTACCATACTGAAAATAATAATTCCATATGAGTATCAAAGCAACAAGACTTAATTAGAATTACTTCCAGTAGAGAAGAAAATCACACACTAACTGACCCGGCCAAATGTCACCATTGTCGTTTGACTCCACGACATTCTGATTTCTGATACACATAATCTGATTATTTTACTTTCCTGGTGACAAGCTGTGACAATAATTCTTCCGTATTTAAGAAAACACTCTATCATTGTTGACTGTGACATTACAAAACCTTATACCATTGTAGACCATTGATTATAAAACAGTACACCATAGTTGATGGTTGATTATAAATCATTATACCATTGTGTGCATTGATTATAAAACAGTATACCATTGTTGTGAATTGATTATAAAACAGTATACCATTGTAGACCATTGATTATAAACCAGTATACCATTGTTCAAGGTTCATTATAAATCAGTATACCATTGTTCAAGGTTGATTATAAATCAGTATACCATTGTTGAAGGTTGATTATAAATCAGTATACCATTGTTGAATGTTGATTATAAATCAGTATACCATTGTTGAAGGTTGATTATAAATCAGTATACCATTGTTGATGGTTGATTATAAATCAGTATACCATTGTTGATGGTTGATTATAAATCAGTATACCATTGTTGAATGTTGATTATAAATCAGTATACCATTGTTGAATGTTGATTATAAATCAGTATACCATTGTTGAATGTTGATTATAAATCAGTATACCATTGTTGAATGTTCATTATAAATCAGTATACCGTTGTTCAAGGTTGATTATAAATCAGTATATCGTTGTTTAAGGTTCATTATAAATCAGTATACCGTTGTTCAAGGTTCTTTATAAATCAGTATACTGTTGTTCAAGGTTCTTTATAAATCAGTATACCGTTGTTCAAGGTTCATTATAAATCAGTATACCCTTCAAAGTTCAAGGTTCTTTATAAATTAGTATACTGTTGTTCAAGGTTCATTATAAATCAGTATACCGTTGTTCAAGGTTGATTATAAATCAGTATACCATTGTTCAAGCTTCATTATAAATCAGTATACCGTAGTTCAAGTTGATTATAAATCAGTATACCATTGTTCAAGGTTCATTATACAATCAGTATACCGTTGTTCAAGGTTCGTTATAAATCAGTATACCATTGTTCAAGGTTCTTTATAAATCAGTATACCGTTGTTCAAGGTTCATTATAATATCAGTATATCCGTGTTTCAAGTTTCTTAATAAATCAGTAATACCGTTGTTCAAGGTTCTTTATGAATCAGTATACCATTGTTCAAGGTTCTTGATTATAAATCAGTAATCCGTTGTTCAAGGTTCATTATAAATCAGTAATACCCGTTGTTCAAGGGTTCTTTATAAATCAGGATACTGTTGTTTAAGGTTCTTTATAAATCAGTAACCGTTGCTCAAGGTTCTTTTATGAATCAGTATACCGTTGTTCAAGGTTCTTTATAAATCAGTAATCCGTTGTTCAAGGTTCTTTATGAATCAGTATACCGTTGTTCAAGGTTCTTTATAATTCAGTATACCGTTGTTCAAGGTTGATTATAAATCAGTATACCATTGTTCAAGGTTCATTATAAATCAGTATACGTTGTTCAAGTTCTTTATAAATCAGTATACCGTTGTTCAAGGTTCATTATAAATCAGTATACCGTTGTTCAAGGTTCATTATAAAATCAGTATACGTTGTTCAAGGTTCTTTATAAATCAGTATACCGTTGTTCAAGGTTCTTTAAAATCAGTATACCGTTGTTCAAGGTTCATTATAAATCAGTATACCTTGTTCAAAGGTTCGATTTTATAAATCAGTATACCGTTGTTCAAGGTTCTTTATAAATCAGTTTACCCGTTGTTCAAATGTTCTTTATAAATCAGTATACCGTTGTTCAAGGTTCATTATAAATCAGTATACCGTTGTTCAAGGTTCATTATAAATCAGTATACCGTTGTTCAAGGTTCATTATAAATCAGTATACCGTTGTTCAAGGTTCTTTATAAATCAGTATACCGTTGTTCAAGGTTCATTATAAATCAGTATACCGTTGTTCAAGGTTCATTATAAATCAGTATACCGTTGTTCAAGGTTCTTTATAAATCAGTATACCGTTGTTCAAGGTTCATTATAATCAGTATACCCTTGTTCAAGGTTCTTTATAAAGCAGTATACCGTTGTTCAAGGTTCATTATAAATCAGTATACCGTTGTTCATAGGTTTCATTATAATCAGTATACCCTTGTTCAAGGTTTTTTTATAAATCAGTATACCCTTGTTCAAGGTTCATTATTAATCAGTATACCGTTGTTCAAGGTTCATTTAAATCAGTATACCACGTTGTTCAAGGTGCATTATAAATCAGTATACCCTTGTTCAAGGTTCATTATAAATCAGTATACCATTGTTCAAGGTTCTTATAAATCAGTATACTCGTTGTTCAAGGTTCATTATAAATCAGTATACCCTTGTTCAAGGTTCTTTATAAATCAGTATACCGTTGTTCAAGGTTCATTATAAATCAGTGTACTGTTGTTCAAGGTTCATTATAAATCAGTATACCTTTTTTGATGGTTGATTATGAAACATTCTAACACGACCCACAATTTTCCCCATTGAACATAGAAGAATTGAAAGTGTGTGTTATTATGCAATAAAATCACAGTTTGATGTTCTATTTTTAGACATGTGACATAATCATTATACATGTCACGTAACCACTAAAAATGTGACGCGCTCAAAATAACTATGGAAACAAATCAGGCACAATTTAGGTTAATATTAGGTACGGCAGCATTTATTTTGTTGATGTCGTGTTAGAATCGAAATAATATATCCAAATCGGTGATTTTATCGCTTGATAATATCACTGTTTGTCGTTTGGATGCGCATCATTATATCACTCGGGCTATGCCCTCGTGATATAATTCCTTGCATACCAACTCCAAACAGTGATGTTATTGAGTGATAAAATCACTGTTTGGGATATATTATTTCTTAAGTATACCATTGTTGATGGTTGATTATTAATCAGTGTACTGTTGTTCAAGGTTGATTATAAATCAGTATACCATTGTTGATGTATGATTATAAATCAGTATACAATTGTTGATGGTTGATTATTAATCAGTATACTGTTGTTCAAGGTTGATTATAAATTAGTATACCATTGTTTTGGATTAATCCATTGTTAGAGGTTGATTATAAATCAGTATACCATTGTTGATGTATGATTATAAAACAGTAAACCATTGTTGTGCATTGATTATGCTTCCCATGAAGAAGGTGTGACATTTTCCAGTTACATCAATCTGCAATTAGTAATGTTCATTAAAATATGGTGTAATAAAGAAAAACATGTCACAGTATCAGAAAATCTGCTTTGTTTGTGTTGTTTATACACTTCTTGCATGCAATAAACAGCTTTATGCGCTGTAATTGGGAAATTAACACTTGTTTAGATAATGTTTGTTTTGTTGCATGCAACAGATATCTGTTTTTTCTCACATTCATAACAGTTTCAAAGAGAGGAGTTTTATCTAAACTAAACATTATAATTTTTCAAAAGTTCATACAAAAATACAAAGAGAATATTTTTACAAATATTAAATTTTTTTATCAGACTTTTAGCATTAATTAAACAATACAAAATCTTTGAATCATGAATTTAGAGGGATAGATACTAAGTCTTTTGAAGTGGTCTAAATCATATACATCTGTATATAAAATGTAATGAAGGTCAGAGTTCTGGGTTAATTAATTCATTGTCTTACACACAAGAAGGCATTATCAAACCAGGTGTGTCACAATTAATAGTGTTAACCAATTGTACAATGTATATGATTCAAAGAAAGTATATTATTTTGATGTTTTAATTTCCAGTTTATTGCAAATAACATGTGGCAGCATGACCAAGTGGTTAATGCATCAGACCAGTAATATAAAGACCGCTGTTTGCTTGGGATTTAAACACCTTCAGGGTTGAGCAGTTGTCTTCTTGCTCATTGTTCAGTACTGGTTGGTTCCAGGAACAGATTTGAAAGTATATCTATAAGTTTTAAGCTTCCTACACAATCAAACTAAAATAAATTCTGTATAAACCAAATAAAACATGTTCTCTAGGAAACAATGATTTCTATTCTAACAGTTCTGTTAATACAAATGATCAATATATTACATATATTTGTTGATACGTACCTGATGATTTCAACATATGTTGTATAAGCTCCTATACCAGTGAGCCTCCTGCTAAAAAAACCTTTTAACTAATCTGTAATGATTGGCATGGCCAATTGATTGTTTATTTGCCTCATAAAGTTAAATACAAAGTAATAAATTAGGGTGATGAATTACTTTTATTTTTTTGTTATCGCCATCTAAGATTTGATTAGTATCCCAGGTGAGGATCTGCCTAATTTCATGTAGGTTTTTTTCTATGTTAACATTGCGATGATACTTATTTGAGCTGTAAGAAAATTCTTTAATTTACTTTTATAATACAATACATTTTTATTCTGAATGATTGTCTAGAGAGTATTTGCTTTGTTATACCCCCACCACAAAGTGTGGGGGTGGGGGGCTATAATGGATTCGCTGTTATATTTTTGTCATAGAAAGTCGCAAATGTTTTTGCATTTGTCCAGCCCGCTGTTTTAATAATAGTGTTTAGATCTACCCCACAACTCTTTGATTTAGAGGTAGATGCTGAGCGCGTACTGTGTGGACCATATTGTTCCTCTAAACCGGCATTTACCATAACAGTTTTGATCCAGCGACTAATTGTGCTACGTGATACCCCTTTGTGGGGCTTTTGTGTGCTGATGATCAACATTTCACCATTTCTTAATACAGCAGTTCTTGTTAAATAATCTTGCAATGTTCCAACAAAACAAACCGAACAATTGTGGTATTTAGTAATTTTCATTGGTTTTAGTATGTTTCCTGGCTTGCTGGTTTTTAGAACTGATGTTGGATTAATAACTACATAATCATTATTGAGCCCAAACGTGAGGTCTGTGATTTTAAGCATATGTAATGTTTGACAATGTTGCGCCGACACTAAGAGATAAAGCATACACAATTTCCTTGATAACTGAAGTAAAGATAAGTTCTCCGCTGAGTCTAAATAAGACAGCACAATATTTACATCCCAAATACACGCATATTTCGGTACTGTTGGTCTTTCCAAGAAACAACCTTTCATGAATCTAATAATATGACTATTTTCATGTATATCTACATTTGAACATATTTTTAAGAAAGTGCTTATTGCAGTATTTAACGAACTGTAACCTAGTCCTTGATCGAATAAGATTGAAAGAAAATTTAAAACTTTTTTGATACTGGGTTTAAGGGGATTTTGCGATGATCCACAAAAATGTAACCATTTTTCAATATATCTGTCGTACTGTTGTTTTGTGGAATTTCTCCATGAGTAAAGATGAGTGCTCGAGCCCGTTTAGGTACTCCTTGTGATTGCAGGACTCTCCGGATATGCAAAAAACCCGTAGCCTCATCTTTTTTAGAGGATGTTGTATATGGGGTTTGTGATGAAGTGTCAGAATCGTTTGTGGACTTGGTAGAAGATGACAAGGGCCGCATATGAGATTCAATAGGTTCGGCCACCAGTTTTGTGTTGGCCAGACTGGCGCTATTAGAATTGCCTTTGCTTTGTTTTCTTCCACCTTCTGTAGTAGTTTTGGTAGCAGACTGAAAGGAGGAAACATATAATATAATTCATTGCTCCAGACTATGCTAAATGCATCAATTGCGATTGCTTGATGATCGGGGTACCTAGATACATATGAAGGAAGTTTGTTATTTGTTCTTGATGCAAATAAATCTATGCTCATGGATGGATACATTTCCAACAATAAACTAAATATGCTGTCATGCAGAGACCATTCCAAATCATCGTTTGATTTCCTAGACAATACATCCGCTGTATGATTCTCTTTTCCCGGAACATGAGCTGCACTCAAGTGTATATTACGCTCTATGCACCAGAGCCAAATTTCGCGAGCAATATTGTCCAGAACCTCTGTTCTGCCCCCAAATTTTGTGATGTATGACACACTGTTTGTATTATCCATGAATACTTTAACATGTGAATTCTCAAGGTCTTTGCATAACGCCATGATTGATAGTTGACACGCTTTAAGTTCTAAAATGTTAATGTGTAAATTTTTGTCCTCTGGAAGCCAGACTCCTTCTGTTTTAATGTCATTTGTTTTGTCATAACCTCCCCAACCAAATAACGACGAATCTGAATAAAGTTCTACTTTTGGATTTCCATGTGAGATTTTCTTAAAATTTGTTTCAATGGTAGAAATCCACCATTTTAATATGGCTGGGATTGAATCTGGTATTTTGAAAAAAGCATCAAAATTTCCTTTATTGTTTTTTAATGACATTTCTTTAACTTTCTCTAATGGTTTTATATATAATGTAGCATATTCTACTCCTGGCTCCGCTGCTACAAGTTTCCCAATTAGTTTCGCGAATTGACGAATTTTTATTCGGTCCTTCTTTAACATTTCTAAGCACATGTCTTTTATTTCAAGCTTACGTGTTTCAGTTAGACGAACTGTCATAGTAGTTGAACACAGCATAAATCCCAGGAATACCAATGTTTGGCAAGGTTGTAATACAGATTTTTCTAAGTTTATTGTTAAGCCCAAAGAATCTAACAATGTCACTGTGTCAGCTATATTCTTTTCACATAGATTAAAGGTGGCAGCCTGTAAGCAGGAATCATCTATGTAGGCTGTGCTTATATGACCTAATGATCTTAAGTGGGCAAATGCTGGCTTTAACAGTTTGGTAAATACCCTTGGACTACTAGTAAGCCCCATTACAAGGGCACAAAATTCATATTTATTTTCTTTGAACCAGAATCTAAGTAAACATCTATCTTCTTTTGCTATTGGTATTGAATAAAAAGCGTCTGTAAGATCGACAGAACCAAACCAACAATTTTTTCGCATAGCAGCTACAGCTGTGTTTAAAGTTTCCATTTTAAAGTGTGTTTTTGACATGTACCGTTCATTAAATAATTTCATATTCAGTATCAATCTTATGTTTCCATTTTGCTTAGGTCTGATGAAAATGTTGGAAATGTATTCACCCACTACAGTTTTCTTGTTTACTTTTTGAATTATGTTTTTCAGAACAAATTTATTTAGTTCCTTTTCTATTTTCAAATCCTCTTCCTCGCTAAATTTGTATGGATTTGGTGTTTTATATTGGTGTGGTTTTTCATCTATTTCAATTTTGTACCCCCTAATAGTGTTTAGAACCCAATAATCTTTTGTAATTTTTCTTTTGTGTTTTTTATGTTAACTGACAAAGAGCCAATACTTTTATTGTGTTTTGTAGAATCGTTTTTGTTTTCCCCCTCTGTTTTGATGTCCCATCTTTTTTGGGTAGTTGTTGAAATTTTGTTTGTGTTGGTTGTTGTGTTGGTTGTTGTGTTGGTTGTTTTGACGGTTTGGGCCGTGATATCTCTGGCCCCGACGTTGGTCTAAAAAAGACTGCTGAGTTTGACCAGTGCTGGTGTACATTAGATTAACCCTTGATTCCGATATAAGTGATTTTGCCTCTTCCTGTAGTTTGTCACCAAAGAGCTTCCCAGCTGAATGCTGATGTTTTAGAATGGCATTTCTGTACCTTGGGTGTACTGTTCTACGAATTCTTTCTCTGCGTGTTTGTATGTTTTTGTTCATGGCGTTTGTTAGAAGCTTAAAGGCGTCTCCAATGTTTTGTTTCAATTCTTTGTTATTAGAATTTTGCACTTGTCCCAAAGCTTTTGTGAGGGGCACAAGTGTAGCAGCCATTGATCCGTGACATCTTTGTAGAATGTAATCCGCTGCTTTCACTTTTGGGTTTAATCTTCGCCAAAGGAAGTCATCAATTTGTGGGACTTGCAGCCAAGGTGTGTTTCTAGGCCTTTTCTGTCTGTCTTTGATCTCTTTGATTTTTGTTTCATCTTTTTCCTTTAGATTAGCTTGCAGAGCACTTGTTGTTAAATTGGCTAGTTTCTCATCAACTTCCGGGCCTACTTTACAATCTTCTGCATAAAATTCTTCCAGATCCTGGAGAAAGGATGCATCATCTTCATCATTAGACTGCTACCCAGAAAGTCTTCAAACTTGGCTCAAATGTTCACCTCAACAAGGGGATGTGCAGAACCCAAGTTGCCGATGTGTCAGCTCAAGGTCAAGGTCACAATTGAAGGTCAAATATTAAACAATCATATATTAGACAGTATTTTGTGTCCGTTCTGTAAGTCCAACGCTAATTGAAAGATTTTCTTCAATCTTGGCTCAAATTTTCACCTCAACAAGGTAACGTGCAGAACCCATGTTGCCCCTTTTTAAGTCTTCAAATTTACATGCAATCAAATATTAGACAATACATGTATGTTGTGTCTGCTCTATAAATCCTATACTAATGTAAGAATTTTCTTCAAACTTTACTCAAATGTTCACCTCAACAAGGTAATGAACCCATGTCACCTTTGTGCCAGCTTAAGGCCAAGGTCACACTTGAAGGTCAAAAATTGACTTAGAAAATGTTATGTACTTGAATATTTCTGAAACTAGCTCAGGTATTTGCTTGAAACTTAAAAGATATATGAGGTGTCACAAATAAGGTATGCAGGTCAAGTTTCATAACTCTGTATTGCATTTTGACAAAGTTATGCCCCTTTTTAAGTCTTTAAATTTACATACAATCAATACTAGACAATATGTTGTGTCTGCTCTATAAATTCTATACTAATGGAAGGATTTTCTTCAACCTTTACTCAAATGTTCACCCCAACTGGGCAATGTGCAGAACCCATTTTACCCTTGAGCCAGCTTTAGGTCAAAAATTGACTTAGAAAATGTTTAGTACATTGGGAAAATGAAAGGTTATTTGTAACTGTTTCGAACATGATTTGAAAATATATATAATAACCTGTACATTTTGTCTTTTTTTTCACCAGAGATAATTTCTTTTTATGTATATGTATTTGTGCCACTTCAGTTATTCTCTTAACCACCTTTCCAAGTCCTCTTCTGTCAAGGACATTGGTGGGGGTATGAATCGCATTCAGCGATAGTTCTAGTTTTCTATAGGGTTGTTATGGATCAGTGTGGATCTAGCATAATGTCTTGTATGCAATCTGGGCGGACAAGCCTTTATTTCTGTTTGTTAGTTAACATTCCTGATTTTGACTCCCACACATTGCAGGATAATATAGATTCTGATGCATTAGGCGTGTTCTTGTTATAAACTAATATATTTTTGTAAAAAACTGATTTTTTCCCCTTTCACAAAATTAAACTGTCAGTTTTGTTGAAGTTTTTGATACACTGTTAACAAAAAGACTTAATAATATGTTGTAAACAGAAGCTGAAACATACAATCATTGATGTTTTAAAAAATAAAACACAGTTCTACATTTTTTTTTTCTAATGATATTTACTCCTTACACACTTAATGTCAGAAATAGACTTGTCCATGTTTCAATCTTGACAAAAATATTTTTTTCATTTGTAGGAGAAATTTCAAAATATGTACTGAGTTGATAATCATAACAGTGATCACAGACCATGATCAGACAGCACAGATTGTGCCACTCACCTGTGATCTTGGTCTGCACTGGTGGACTAACAGTATGTTGTATTTGTCTGTTGTTTTTTTCTTGCTGTATTGCAGTTAATTTGCATGAGTTTAAACTGTTATTACATATTCTTACCTACCATTTCTCATTGTAATTTGTTTGCTTTTATATCAAAATAAAACAAAAGTGGATGAGTTAAGAAGATACTTGGCATGGTCAGTCATGTTCATTTTTTTCTACTTCTTACAAGTTATGTTTCGAGTATGCTCTCTGGATATGCTGTAGTTTTTACTCCGGAATGTTAGAATAAAAATTTCTTTAAACACTATGCACTTAAATTACGGTACATATGGAGACTTTAACTGCATGTATTACTTTTTGAAATTTGAAAATTCCATTAAAGTTGTCTTTGATATAATCATATTTTATTTTACTTCATAGTTGACTCACTGATATTTTGAATGTCTGTGACAGATTGTAAAGGTGATGATATATAAGAAGTACCAGTATCTAAAAATGTCATCATTTAGCGGAATCTTCATAGAAATAATATTTTGATGGTATTACAACTGTTACAATGTTCCAGTATAGAGTAATTAGTGAAGGCACAGTATTCTGATTGTTCATTTGACATTTCCAGTCTTCTGAACTTATGAAAGCTTGTTCACAGAAAGTTTTCTTTCTCAAATCGTGTAACTGACACTGATCACCAGTGATGACATAGAGACAGTATTTATGGAGGTAATAGTTACACTAGGCCCTGACATAATTATCTTCAGATAATAGAATGCCAGGAAGCAGACGTGTCCCCCTAGAGCCATTTATTACTTCTTTTGACAAATAATGTCATCGGAAATTGATGGCGTTAGGAAAGTATAAAAAGGACAATGCAATTTTCACTAATGACTGCAGATAAAAAATGTCTGGCATTATAGGCATATTACACTTGTTTGCCTCTACAGGTTCGCCTCTACAGAGGACAAACCAAAATAGCCTACTTTATTGAAGAATTACATAAATGCATGTGAAAAAATCAGTGATTATTTCTGGAATGTTAAATCTTTCTACACTCAGGTACACCAAAAAAGTATATTTTACTTAATACTGTTTGTGAATGAGAGATCTTTATAGGTTTTCAGTGGTGACTATAATGCATTGCAAATCCTCAGAATATATTTCAGTCATTGTTGGTTACTGATAGCTTATGCTGGAGGTTGAATGAAATGTTTGTAACTTTCTTGGACTGGTAGAGGAACGTAAATAATTTTATTAATTTCTTTTTAAACTGGAACTCTTAAGATACATGTATAGTATTTCATTAGGGTGCAAGTTACATAGAGTTTTAGAAGAGCTCTAAATATGATGTGCTATTTTAATAAGTTCAAAATCATATATGATTTATCTAAAAAGAAAATAAAATTCTTAGATTCAACTACATAAACTTCTTTCAATATTACTTTTACTTCTTTTTCATAACTAGGGAGTGAAATTTGACTCTGTTAGGTAGTTTTACTCACATAAGTATCATTTCATTTATGCGAAATCATGTTTTTTATGTTGACTGGCCACTAAAACCTTTATACCCAATAAATGTAACACCTGTTAAACCATAAATGTCACACTGTGCATGTAAGAGTAAAACTGTGTCAGCCTCCAACACAACTGCTATCAGCACAGTGGTAACCTGACTTTAGAGGAAACCCAGTTTTATTATAAATTCTGTTCCACCTTTCTGAACAGATTTGTCTAAATATTGTTATACCTGATATAATAGGTAACACCCACTTTCTTTGATCTACAGGAATAGCCTAGAGTGCTTTTAACAAGATGGTAATAACTACTTAATAAGAACTAAATTACAGTCACTTTAGCTACTGTAGTGGGCAATTTGTTCTTTTATTATTGGGTAATAGCACTTTAATTTTATAGTCCTTTTTTCTTCATTCATTTTATTGATGTTTAAGTTGTCTGTCAAAATATTTTAGGATGACCGAAAAACTTAAATTGATTTTTAAAATTCTTAAGGGATGTCTTTAGGTTGCTGGACATTAAATAATTCATAATATGTTGGATAACTTAAATTGTAAGTTTTGACTAAGTTTACCTGGGTTTTTTTACAAATTTCCTTAAAACAAACAAACAAGCCACACAAACACAACATTTAGTTATCATCTATTAACAAATTTCCATAGAAATTTAATAAAACTATATATTTATTGTAGAAATAACGAAACTTTGAAAGATTACTTGCATAAATCAGCTGTAGCCTGAAATAAGTAAAGTATGTAAATTGATGGATGTTTTGTCAATTTTACATCATTAAATTAAATCATTCATCATTTTGATGAAAATGTTTTATTTTGAAAAAATAGAAATGAGTGGGTGATATATATTTTGATTTTAAAGGGAAAGAAACAAAAAGTAATGATCTAGTATTTCAAACATACTTTTTTTACAATAATAAAATAATTGAATTGAATCACAGGAATAACTGTTTTAATCAGCAAATTCAATTTTAGAATAGATATTTTTCCCCAAATTTTTGCTCCTCTATTTGAAGAAAAGCTATTCACTACTTGTTTATTATTTAAAAAGAATCAAAATGTGCAGTAGTATCTCTGCAGTACTATTTCATTTCACAGCAACATCGTGTTTCATAGAGAACTCACAGCTACAGAAACTTCACAAGGAGACATTAGATATGTTGCTGAGTGTCTTTTGACATTTAAATCCTTTAAAAATTCTTTAAAAACTGCCATGAACCAAAAAGAAGTTTAATGTATGATATATAAAATGAAGGTTGAAAAAAAAGTTATTAAAAGATGTGATTAACTTTATTATGAATATAAAGAGGTCTTATTAGACAAGAATATGATCTTTTTGGTTATACAACAAAAGAATATTTTTTTGGGGGGTAGATGACATGGTATAAAAGTCAAGCTACCCGGTGAAAGGTATCTGTGACATTAATAGGTCCATAAATCATACATAAATATACACATGATATAAAATAATGTCTGCATTTCTATATAAGATGAGATGATATCTGCCAAACACTTATCATAAAAAAAATATAAAAAAAATGATGTTAAATGGAAATATGATGTTATATTTATTTTCCATGCAAAGAAATTTCATTTTGAATGGACAAGTGACTGTGGATGAAATTACATTTTATAAATTACAGTTATGAAAGAATATAAAGTAACTGGTAATGTTTTTTTTTTTATTTTTTCTTTCAATTTTTAAGTGAGTGTTCAAATTAGATTACAAACATAGGCAATTACTTTGAACTTTGTTGATATGAAGGGACTTGAATTTTTGATAAGTGACTCTAGAATTGTATATCATCTTTCAATGTAACTTGGCGCAAATTAATGTAAAGCAATATAATTGCAGAACAAAAATAACACCATTTATGACGTCATAATTCTGACATCATTTCCTGTAACACAAACAACTGTATCATGCCAAAAATGTTACAAGCAACAACATCCGACCACAACAGCATCAATGTGACCGTCACAAAAAAGGAATACTATTCATAGTGGTAAATTTAGCTGCAAAATGTTCTTTTAAAGATCCTCTTTCCCCTCTTTTTTTTCAACAAAAGTTAAGTTGAAATTAAAACATTTTTTAAATAGTTTAATGAACAAAGATAACACAATCATCTTTATTTACAACATAATTACAAGTCCTCTTTTGATGTATCTATCAATTAATTAAATCAGATAAATTGAAAAATCACATGTTGCGTCATTGGCAAAATAACAACATAATTTAGATGTACTGTATAGTGTACAAAAGTCATTTTATTCATTTTACAGGCTATGAATGTTTTTTGATATTTTTTGTGTGAAAAGTTTTACTTTCAGTCTAAAAACATTTTTGTCCCAGAATGACCCGCAAATTATCTTAGCTTTCTGCTCATTCCGATTTCCCAAAGGGATTTTTTTCTTGGTTGATTTTCAACTTGCTTTTTATAGAGAAACTATTGGTAGTCACTTTGTTGATGTTAGCTAACTTTAAGTCCTTCCGTGTTGCTACCATGGTAACATCATTTTTCTTGAATTATGATCAACCAACACACACAATCACTAATTTAGCCACTATCAGTTAAGTAAAAGTAACAAAGGTATAAGCAATATTTTTTTTCAAAATTAAATGTTCATTTCTGTCCATAAAAGAGTTTTTAAAACCTACTAATATTCCTTTTTTAGCCTATATGAAGAACAGTGGTATTGGACTCATCATAGGGTCTGCTACAGCTTTGTGAAAACATGGAATTAAGGTTTTTCATGCAACTTTATATTACAGAAAATATACCTTTGAAACTTACACAGCATTTGTTTTTTTTGTTGTTTGTTTTGTTCTTTTCTGAAAAAAGAAATATAAATGCTACATCAAATGTATAGAAATTACCTGGTTATCTAAGGTAAGACCCCTTGCATTTTTAGCTCACCTGTCACAGTGTGAGCTTTTGTGATCGCTTTTCGTCCGGCGTCCGGCCGTCCGGCGTCCGTCCGTAAACTTTTGCTTTAAATGACATCAACTCATAAACCACTGAGCCAATTTCATCCAAACTTCACAGGAATGTTCCTTTGGTGGTCACCTTTAAAAATTGTTCAAAGAATTTAATTCCATGCAGAACTCTGGTTGCCATGGCAACCGAAAGAAAAATCTTTAAATATCTTCTTTTAAACAACACTAAGAGCTAGAGCTTAGATATTTGGCATGAAACATCTTCTAATGAGTGTCTACCAAGTTTGTTCAAATAAAAGCCCTGGGGTCAAAATTGGCCCCGCCCCAGGCCCCGTGTTCACAAAGATTTAAGGATCAGGATCAAGATCAGGATCAAATTTAAAAACTCTAATATTCTTCATTGTTAACCCTCATAGATAAAATATATAATATTAATTTGATAAAGCTTGACTTGAAATAGCAAGTTTATGAAATTTTAGAATAAATTTATTGTTATTTTTGCAAGATAAGAGCATTTTACAGTTGATCCAAATATTGATCCTGATCCTAAAATTGATCCTTATTTTGATCCAAATATTTTTGCATTTGTTTTGTTATTTGTTGATTTTATCCCAAAATAGTTTGGTTTCTATGCAAATCAGCAGTTTTTTACATTTTGAATATTTACAATTTAATTCAACAAAACACAATTTATTTTAGTAACATTAAGCAATGAAAATAAAATCAGGATCACTTGATCCTGATCCTGATCTTTTCTTAGTGAACACGGGGCCTGGGGGTCATTGATTTTCCCTATATGCATATAGTAAAAACTTAAAAATCTTCTTTTAAAGAACCCAAAGAGCTAGAGCTAAGATATTTAGCATGAAAGATCTTCTAATGAGTGTCTACCAAGTTTGTTCAAATAAAAGCCCTGAGGTCAAAATTGGCCCTGCCCCAGGGGGTCATAGATTTTCCCTATATGCATATAGTAAAAACTTAAAAAAATCTTCTTTTAAAGAACCCAAAGAGCTAGAGCTAAGATATTTGGCATGAAACATCTTCTAGTGAGTGTCTACCAAGTTTGTTCAAATAAAAGCCCTGGGGTCAAAATTGGCCCCGCCCCGGGCCCGGTCATTGATTTTCCCTATATGCATATAGTAAAAACTTAAAAAATCTTCTTTTAAAGAACTGTTAGAGCTAGAGCTTAGATATTTGGCATGAAACATCTTCTAGTGAATGTCTACCAAGTTTGTTCAAATAAAAGCCCTGGGGTCAAAATTGGACCCGCCCCAGGGGGTCATTGATTTTCCCTATATGCATATAGTAAAAACTTAAAAAATCTTCTTTTAAAGAACCCAAAGAGCTAGAGCTAAGATATTTAGCATGAAACATGTTCTAATGGGTGTCTACCAAGTATGTTCAAATAAAAGCCCTGGGGTCAAAACTGGCCCCGCCCCGGGGGTCATTGATTTTCCTTATATGTGTATAGCAAAAACTTAAAAATCTTCTTTGAAAAAACCCAAATAGCTAGAGTTTAGATATTAAGCATGAAACATCTTTAAGTAAATATCTACAAAGTTTGTTCAAATAAAAGCCCGGGGGTCAAAACTGGCCCTGCCCCAGGGGTGTCATTGTTTTTAACTATATGTGTATAGTAAAAACTTAAAAAATCTTCTTTTAAAAAACCCAATGAGCTAGAACTTAGATGTTTAGCAATTGAAACATCTTCTTATGGGTGTCTACCAAGTCTGTTCAAATAAACAAATAAAAGCCCTTGGGTAAAAATTGGCCCGGGGGGAGGGGGGGGCTATATACAGGTGAGCGACCTCAGGGCCATCATGGCCCTCTTGTTTATTGAGAGTTTTTGCCCTTTTTCATCAACATGTCTCTTAGAGCATTGTAAAAAGAATATTCCAACTTATTGTATTTTGAAAAATAGTAGGAATCCATGATGTAGATCACTTAAATGATTTCAGTTGAATTATATTTATAGATTTGTACCAGTTTGTAATGTTTCTTATATTTCCCTTAATTTTATAAGTATTATCCTAACATTTTAATTATTTCCTTTCATCTGAAATATAACCGATTTCCTCCATTTACTTTAATCTTGATTATAAGTCATATAATCATAGCTAATATATTTTATCTATATACCAAAAACATAAAGTGTGAGACTTATTTCATTTCTACATATGAATTCATTCAAGAATGAAAATATTAGGGAATAAAATAATACTAAATGGATGTTTTTTGACTTCCATAAGCTGTAATTAAGTTGGTGATGCAGAACTATTATTAGATTAAAATGTTATTGGTTGTAGTTTAAATATTTTAGTCAAAGGATTAAACCTATAATATTTGTATGTAATGTATGTATCATAATATAACATATGCCATAACTTCCCAGAGGTTCGGGATTGTCCCGGAAATAAGGAATCTGTCCCCGAAGTGTCCCGGAAATGATTTATGTCCTGTTAAAAATAAAATATATATAATTTATATATATATTTTATCATCATTTGATTTATACCATAGGCACTGTCATTCACTTATGAAGGTTAAATTCCTATAATCGGGTACAGAAGGTAATTGGTTTTGTATGAAACTTTCTGCATGGTCAAAATGCATTTTCATTCTTCCTGCTTCAATTACAAATCATAAAATTTGTGAAATGTTAGAATTATACTATATAAGGTTAGGATCATATTACTGTCATTATTAGAGTCTTTCATTTTAATTTAATATACCTATGTGGTAGGCTATATTAATGAATCTGGTAGAATTATTATAAATTAAACCTAGCCTCGGTCTACACAAAATTTACTAATTTATAAAAAAAGTTGGGAAAATGAATACTGCATCATCATAACATATTTCACTGTTTGATGTTTGTATAATGCTGTAATATAACAACAAATGCCACAGGCTCTAAGTGATTGATAAACAAGTATCTCAACAACAGATTGTGTAATTTCATGCACATACATATAATTATATACACAAAGAATAAAGAGATGAAAAATTTCGCTTCACAAATTATTCCTCTTTTTATGGTGTGTCTATGGTATGATTTGAAGTATCAAGGTTCATTACATCAAATCTTGCTTACCTAAAGCTCAAATTCATTCTTTATGTCTGCAGCAGCTAATGTTGAAATAACTTTTATGAAAACATACATGTTATCAGCACTTACTTTTTTATGTTAACTGAAACAGTATTTAGTTTGATGACCAGCATATGGGAAACTGTAAGCTTATAGACACACTCTCAAACCAACCAGTACTGAGCAATATGAGTGTAAAGTTTCTTGCTCAAGGAAACAACAGCTTGCCCCTGCTCGATTTGAACCCACACCACCAGCAATTCTTAGATTACTTAATTAAGTCTTATCCGTTAACCACTTGGCCATGCCACCATATTACTTATAATTGTTGAGAATTCACATAAATACAATGGTAATCAAAGCACTGAAAGTACTGAAGTATACATTGCTTGATAATATAATCCATTTTTGACATCAAAGCCATGTTGATTTAAACCTACTGACCTCGAAAACAATAGGGATCATCTTCTGACCAAGATCAATGTCCCTAATAAATGATTCACATGCACCAAGGTTTTTTTCTTCAAAAGTTATTTATGAGTCAAGGAAGATGTAATGTTCCATCTGTGTATTGCTAGGACAAGCTGATAGATGAGCAATAAAGAAATCATTTTTTGAAACACCCGTTAAATGGACTGCAGTATAGAATATTGAAACAGTCATATTGAGTTTCCAGTGATGCTATCTGATAAAATACATGATCTGGTTTGAACACTATACAAAGTCAATTAATTGAATCATCCTACAAGACTTAATTACCAAATTACAGTACATCTTTGTACTGTACTTTGATGCATTAATAAATATATTCTGGTGTGTTGTATTAATCTCTACACATTAATTTTCAAATGCATTACTTTATCGTTAATTAATAAAAATGAAATCTATAATCACAACAATTCAAATGTACTGTAATATTTTCATTATTCAATAATTGTTACATATAGTCTTCACGAACAACCTTTCCAAGAAATCCATTTATATAGGACAGCAAGTTAACAAGGGTTTTTCCATAATCAGGATATGTTACCAACTTCTTAACTTTAGATGAACCATTGAGCTAAAACATTTTTTTTTCTATTTTTTGGCTGCTGTGACATACTTCTGATTTTCAACCAAGGTGATCCATGTTCAAACTCGAGCAACACCTGTCACACACATTCTTACGATGTTGTTTGACATTTGGGACAAAGGGTGACCAGTAGAGTGTTAACAAACTAAATGACCAGCAGATTGTTAACAATTGTAATGTCAGCATCGGATACACGTGGTTGATATCTTACTGATAAATGTAAATGGTTTGGCCGTGGGTTACTAAATCCAACGATGCTAAATGTGGACAGACCAGAGTTGACATAAGATGGATGGCCGTCATTCAACAATCTAAAACCTCACCTAGCCTGGGATTCAGGCGTTGATAGCTTTTGCTTATTCATAACATTTTTTTGTTCATAACATATGCGCTTAATATTCCGTATTCGTTCGTCGTTTTGATAGTGTCGATTTTGCCAAACAGAAACATAACAAAAAATCGACCCAGGCTAACCTCACCCTGAGCTAGCCAACCTATAAGTTTCACCACTGACTTTTTCATACTGTACTTATTACAAAAAATAACTGACATTTTACAAAGGTAATAAATTCTATGTCATAGTTATACATTTAAACGATTGAAAATATATTTAGCAGCATTTTTTTAAAAATATATCTAGTATTTTATTGCAAGTAAAATGTGTTGTTTGTTTATTTATTTTTTCTATGTTTTTGACGCTAGGCAGTATCATAGCCGATAAACAATTTCATACAATGTTTATTACAAAAATATCACTGATATTTTACATTTCTTACACATAAATTATAATGTTATAATCATTCATTTAGACGGTTAAAATTTTATTTAATAGTTCTATTTTTGAAATGCCCATTTCATCGCAAGTAAAATGTGTTGTTTTTAGCTCGACTTTTCTATGGAAAGGGGAGCTATCCTACTCGCCCCGGCGTCGGCGTCGGCGTTAGCGTTGGCGTCACACCTTGGTTAAGTTTTTCGTACCACCCCACTTTATTTCAGAAGTATTACAAGTATGGCTTTGAAACTTACCATACTTGTTCACCATCATAACCTCCATCTACAGACAAGAGTACATAACTCTGTCAAGGTTTTTGACAGAATTATGGCCCTTTTTTGACTTAGAAAGTGTATTGAGCTTGGTTAAGTTTTTTGTACCACCTCACTTTATTTCAAAACCATTGGAGGTATTGCTTTGAAACTGACCATACTTGTTTACCATCACGACCTTCATCAACAGACAAGAGGACATAACTCTGTCAAGGTTTTTGACAGAATTATGCCCTTTTTGACTTAGAAAATACATTGAATATGGGTAAAATCCACTTATTGCCTTAACCCTTTGAGATATTGCTTTGAAAACTTTTAATGCTATTTCACATCATTACCCCCATCTGTACGCAAGAGAAGGTAACTCTGTCAAGGATTTGTTTTAAAAATTAAGGCCTTTTATCGACTTAGAATCTTGGTTAAGTTTTTTGTACCACCTCACTTTATTTCAAAACCATTGGAGGTATTGCTTTGAAACTGACCATACTTGTTTACCATCACGACCTTCATCAACAGACAAGAGGACATAACTCTGTCAAGGTTTTTGACAGAATTATGCCCCTTTTTGACTTAGAAAATACATTGAATATGGGTAAAATCCACTTATTGCCTTAACCCTTTGAGATATTGCTTTGAAACTTTTAATGCTATTTCACATCATTACCCCCATCTGTACGCAAGAGAAGGTAACTCTGTCAAGGATTTGTTTTAAAAATTAAGGCCTTTTATCGACTTAGAATCTTGGTTAAGTTTTTAGTACCAGTCCACTTTTTGACTGAACTGTTTGAGATATTAATTTGAAAGTTGGAATACTTGTTTACAATCATGATTCCCAAACATGTCCAGGAGAAGGTAATTCTGTCAAAGATTTTATTTGAATTATGGCCCTTAACTGTCAATGTTTTGTATTATAGGCAAGCACTAAAAAAGTCGAGCGCGCTGTCTTACGGACAGCTCTTGTTTTTTTTATTTTGGGCTTTTCCATTTTTTTGACGCTAGACCGATACGTAGCCGAAAAACACTTTCATGCTGTATTTATAAAAATATAAACATCACTGACATTTTACATTGGTAACAAAAGAAAGTAAAAGTTATTCATTTAAAAGGTTGGAAAAAAATAACGGCTCTTGTTTTAACTACGACTATTTTAATGCCCGTAAAAATGTGTTTTCCGGCTTTTCCATGATTTTTTGACGCTAGACTGTAACTTTGCCGAAAAACACTTTCATATCGCATTTAATACAGAATAGAATCATTCTCTAATTTACACTGGTTGCAAAAAGAAAGTAAATTTTAATCATTTAAAGGGTAGAAAAAAGTAGATAAAACTTATTTTGTTGGAATTATACCAATTGTATATATCATCGATTTAAAACTGATATTATTGAACCCATTTCATCAAATAACCGACAAAAACCAATTTCATCAAATAACCATCAAAAATGGTTTATATTGCTGAATTAATATTTCTTTGTATTTTAAGTGTTTTTCGGTATTTTTTTTTGGTGTTTTTGGCAATTAATATAAGCAGATAAAAATAACATAATGTATTTATTTCTTAATGCTTACACTGATTTACAGTTTCAAATGATTATTTCTTCTCGTCGAATCTTGCCACATATGCCTATATTTAGCTCCATACGTCAATATCCCAAGTTCGACGAATTGTAATGGGTCGAACGGTCGAGCGGCCGAATCTTTATTTTTACCCGTACTGAATCAGGCAATCTTCGCTGAATTTCGAAACATTTTTCTTTTCAAAAATCTAAGGCATTCAAAAGTGAAAGGAAAATCATGTGTAAAAAAGGTATTTAAAGGAATAGCTTACGTAATTTTTATTTTTCGAAGTCACGATAATTGCCAGTTTTTTTTAAAAAAAAAACAAAAAAAAAAACATTTTCCGGTAAACGCTGGTAAATTTTGTAACGGTGCTCCATACTTATTTTGTAAAACATTTTAGGGCAATTTTATTGCATAAATGTAAATCGGGAATTTTATTTGATTTAATATCTATCTGAGATGTTTCGTCCCATTTATATAATACACCGATATACACTTTTAGAACTAGCAGACGACAGGGTATTCTTATCATTGCGTATCTCACTGTATAAATCGCATGTAAAATGGTCTGACATATGGTAGGTTTAACAGTTAATTTAAATACTTTGGAGTCAAAAGATGTATTGAAGTTTATATTGTGATGAAGCTAAAATCCAAAGCTTTCTATTGGTGTAATACATTTTAAAATCGGACATTTAATCACAACACACTAGCGGTTTAAATAAAAGCTTATTTTGTATTGTTTTAGCATAAGCGCTGACGACTTTACTATATTTACGATGTATTCATTCATACTAGCAAGCGCATGCGTATATGCGAAGTTTAACGCGTAGGTATAAACTACGATTTTATCAATGAACTGTTATTTTTTGTTTTCTTTAAAGGAATGTAGAGTCTATTATTTCATGAAAATGAACGATTTGGAAATTTCAAAGCATTTAAACAACTTTGCAAAACATTATTATAATTATGTGTAGTCGGAATGTAACGATACTGCAGAATGAAGAACTAGTTTCTATAGCGCTTTTTATCCGGGAGTGGATGTTGTTCGGTAATGCATTAAACCTGTATCTTTTCTGAGATATAGCTTATAACTCTGTATACATTGCAAGCAATGTATACAAAAATCAAAAATGTTACAATATATGTAGGGGAATGTATTATACACATAACAAATATGCTGTTGTTTGTAGAACTGATGCTGGTTAATACATTAAACAGGTATTTTATGATAGTATTTTGAGTGTGAGTTTATAAATGGTTCATCAGTTGTTTAAATGTTACTGGTATTGATCTATAGACAATATAACATTCTTAGTCATTACTCTCCTCCAAATATCTGTTCCATCATCAAAAAACGGTATCATTATTTTGTAACGTTTATTTCCATTAATTACAAAAGTAAGTGAAAAAATGTTATTTAACGGTCCAGGTTTGGTGCGAGAAAACAAATAGGCTAAGAGAGTCAGGAGATATCTGTGCCATCTGATCATGGTCTGCACTGTCCGCTTTTCAGTCTGTACATATTTTTCTTTTAAAAGGATTTTTTTTTTTAAAAGATAAGTTTATCCAAGATATTTGGCAGGGTTTAAGTCTACAATCACTTTATTTCAAAATGTCTGGAATTTTTCGTCCTGGGATGTTGCTGTGTGGCACTTAAAACAAACAAAAAAAAGAAGGAGAACGATTGGTGTTATATTATCATACATTGATGATTTAATTGAATATATAATTTTCATTATACAAATATATAACAAGAATGTGCACTTGAGAAACACCCCAGATTGAGACAATTTTGCCCCTGCCTTTTAAGATGAAAATAAAAATACAACTTGAAAATTTCTACAGGTGCTAGTACAATGAAGATGTTATTTTCTTAACCATTTCACCTTATTTATATAAACGCATTTCATATCCTTTTTATTGAAATGATAATTATTTTCACCTTTATACTTGATTAACTTATTATTTATTTTGTAATGCTGATAGAAATGGGGTTTATTTCACACACAATAACCAAACACACCCACCAGGATTTTGATTCTGCAGTATGACTAATTTAAAAGCAAAGTAAAAATATCATAATAACATAGTAACAAAGTATCATAGTAATATTATAAAGTTCTGTTAGATGGATTTTAAACATAAAATTTAGATGACTGAAGTATCTGTTATGAAAATTTATTTATAACACACCAAGTAATTTTTTTTTCGTTTTCATTTTACTGAAATAATTTGAAAAATGTAAGAATTTGATGCAGACATTTGTTAAACTGTTCTTGATATAATATTATATGACACAGTTTGATACAATTTATCTCACACTTACTGTTTTACTATCTTTTATGTCTGTATCAATTTTTATTTACAATTATTTGACATATTTATTGGTGTTTTGAAGAGCAAGGAGAAAAATTCATGTACCAATTTATTACAAAGTCATTTTTAATACTTAAATGTAACAAATGGTAGATTATGTATAGAGGTATTTTCTACACTGTAATTACTGTTTACGATTATATACAATACTGATAATAATTCTGTACCATGCCAATGAATTGTACCAACCATTAAAATCTCAGGCTAGTGACGAAAAAAACAACAACATAATGACAGGGCATCACACCTGAGTTTTGGTATTTTAAAAATAGTAACTGTAGGTGTCTGATGCTTTTAAGATGATAATTTATTTGTGTAGGTTTGTGGGTTGTTGTTTTTTTTTATTTACCATTTCATACCATATTTGGAATGATTGATTTGAAGTATAGTATAAGATGAAATGAAATTGATGAAGTGAGGCATGCTTCTTTATATAACTAATGAAACAGTTTGAAAAAAACAACAAAAATGTTAAACTGTCTTCTAAGTTTAGTCAGTATTATTTCCTAAGTGTGGATTTTTGTTGTTTACAAAATAAAGCTTCTCATCTATAGTAGATAGCAACAAAACAAATTTATTTTCAAGTTCCTCAAAGTTTCTTGTGTTATCTAAAGAGTAAATATTTGTCCAGTATTTGAAACCTTGATAACAAATTTAAATTGTTTCTGTTTTGTTCATAATGGAAACTTGTAAAACAGTTTAATAAAAGTTTAATAGAAAATTAAGGTATATATAGTATATTGTATTTTACATGAAAGCTTGAACTTTTATGCTGTTTAAAATCATTTTGCTACTTTGGTTTAAAAAAAAAATGTGCATGATTTTTGTTTGATATTATATATTTAATTGAGAATAAATAAATCAGCTTAAATGATAAAAAGATAAAGATATAACATAAAACTTTTTTTCAGTTTACATTGCTATCATTTATTTTGTGATTTAAGTGATTAACAAATTTAAAACTTGTTGGTTTTTGGTCTCAAGTGATTGTAGAGGCCAAATAAAGAGTTTTTCAATTTTTTGATATTCTGGCGTCACATTGATTTAAGCTTCGGTATATCGGGAATGCTGATCGTGAATTATTTATTTTTACCGCAGTAATGCACTGCATGGCTCGGTGTTCTTCTGTCCGTAATACTACGAGTTTTATATCGTAATATTTCAGTGACTTCTATAGCATTTGTTGCACTGTAATGGTTTGAATTAATGACAGGACAGTTTGTGCGTTTTCTCCAAATTTCTAAACATAAGACTTGAAGGTGAAGTACCCAGAGAACAGATACGGCTAATTCTTATGGTGTTAAAATGAATTTGTCAATTGTAACACTTAGTTTAACATATTATTACCGGTAAAACTGTTTTAATGGGATTTAAGATATTACATTTATAATTTTTGTTACAGTTAATCTGGAGTAACAAGGAGGAACATAGCAGATTATGGAATAAATAAAGTAGATTGGATTATTTATATTTGAAAGGTAAGACATAAAATATTAACCTTATAGCACCAATTGGATATAAATAAAACATAGTAAATATTAAGATTTATAGACATTTTTCTAATGTAAACATTAACTAAAGAACTAAAGAATGTTTATGTGCGCTGTCAGTTGCAATGAAATTTAACACTGATTGCTCAGTAGCTATTTTAATGAAATAAGATCAGGTCAGAGCAGATCTTATATAGATGGACAGTTCATAATTCAAAGGAAAGCGTGAGTGCATGACCATGATAATAATTAAATATTTTAAGAAGGATGAGGGTTAATATTTTCATAAGTCCTTTTTCATAAAGCAATATTTCATATAGTAACAATTTTGATTAACATTAATTCAGGAAACAATACGTAATAATTTATTTACAAGAATTAACTCTATTATAATTTTGTCATTTTTACCGGATCAGCATTTAACAGTAAAAAAACTTCATTGTCAAAACTTTATACCTCGTAAGTCTTTCTTTAATCAGGGTCTTTATAATTCTATTTTAATTAAGATTTGAATGGGATGAAGGAATAATACTTGTGAAAATTTACGGCTATTATTTAAACAAGACTATCAAATTTGTACCCTTTTTGCTGGGAAAAATTAATAGTAAATTGTACAGTGTAATAGAATGTTAAACAAATTGATTTATTCTACAGTTATGTTTGTTATAGATTAGTTTAAAAGTTTATTTAATTTATGCTAATCAGTGACAAAACTTCTGGGTTTTATTCATGTGGTAAAATTCACCCACAGTATTATCACCCACAGTGTGAGTGATATAACTCAGTCAAAATGTTTTTGGGGATAGGTTTTAACTTTTTTTGGTTCCATAAATTTGAAAATTTACATTAAATACTATTGTAGCATTTTGTTTTAAATGGCATATTTCTAGATAGAAATATAATTTTTTCCCTTAACATTGTTAATAATTTCTTTTTCATTAATGACTACAAACTTGAATTACTTTTGTATACATGTGTGTTAAGTGTTCGGATGGCCGTTGAACCTCAGTAATCTCATCTCTAAAAGTTTTACAATCTAAACAATGAATATAATTATAAAGTACTTGAAAATTCTATGAATATCGGGATCAACCCTTGTATAATGATTTGCTTAAATGCTTTCTACCAGTGATTTATTTAGTGGGCAGTTATGCCCTCATAAATTGACAGAAATTGGCTAAAATTATTATTGCAAAAAAATAATCTATAGCTCCTTGACTGTGTATCTCTAAAAGAAAATCTAGAAAATAGCATCATTAAAATGGCATTATATTCTACATAGAGGAGACATGAATACTGGTACATGGAGAAGAATATACAATTTGTGTTTGTTATATCCGGTGGTATGAAGGATATTATTAATAGATTATCAATAACTTCCTGTAGTTTATTATAAAGATACAGCAAAATATATATCATAATACGGCATCAGATGCCTGTGTCTGTTTGTTGTATAATTATATGGCTGTAGAACATTATGGCTAAACCTTTGATGTGTATAATATCAACATTCATTCTATCCTGTACATTCAACTTTTTGTCTGTTTCACCAGTTGTGAATTCTACTGTTTTGTCTGTTTCATCGGTTGTTACAACTTCTTAACTGTTTTGTCTGTTTCGGCGGTTGTAACTTTAAACTTAAGCCTATCATCATGTCATCTTATAGAAATATTTACACACAGTCCAAACAAATCAATCAAAACAGACTTCCAACACTTGTTTGAAGGAGACTTGAGATTTTTGACTTGTCACCCTTCACAGTGGCTTTATTTACTTTACTGATCTTTGAAATTCTGTAAACTTGTTAAAGAATGGTTTTGATATATTGAAAAACATCTTGAAAAACAACTTTTAGTTTGAATGAGATGATTGAACAGGATTAACAATGATTGTAAATCTGTTTGCTTAAATTAAAAAATAGAAAATTGTACACAAAATTAAAATGTTCTTTGTGTGTAGTAAATATTGATTCTACTGATAAATGTTAAAGCTGATTTTTATTGAAAATAATTTATTTATTAAAACTTATTTAAATTATGAAATTCACACTACCATAAGAGCTTCCATAACAAGCTTCCATAACAATAAAAGAAAAAAGATATTATGATTTTTTAACCGACAAATGTGTGGCGTAGTGGCCGAGTGGATAACGCGTCAGACTAGTAATCTAAGGATTGCTGACCGCATGGGTTCAAACTCTGTCTTGGGCAAGCCATTGATTTCGTGAGCAAGAAACTTTACATTCATTGCTTAGTACTGGTTGGTTCCGGGAACAGATTCAGGAGTGTTTCAATAAGCTTATAGCTTCCAACACAATCAAACTAAATTAATTTTTATAAACTAACAGACAATTCATTCACTTGTTTGTTCTGATGGATCAGTCCTCTTAATGAGTTTTTGTTGGGGTAATAAATTTATCTTTTGCATATGTAAAGAGATAATTGGTGCCTTAATATAAAATATTCTTTAAAGCTGTAATCCCTTGAGTCAGCAATGAAGACAAAATCAATAAAGTTTACTATGTAAGTTATAGACTTATATGATGGAATCTGTTTCTAACAGACAACAAAAAAGTGCAATGTCTCTTGCCCAGCTTATATCCAGTTATATCCAGTCTGTAGTGGTATCACTTTATAATGAGTGTTACACAGTTTACTTTTTCCATTATTGATTAATTGAATAATGCTTTAAGCTAATGGGACATGAGAGAAGTTGCACCTTCCTTTTTCTTTCATGAACATTTTCTCTCATTCTCACCTAACTATGTTTTGTTTTATTTCTTTGTGGGGATTGTAACTCTTTGCAGGGATTGTTTCTTTTTGGGGATAATGTTTCTTTGTGAGGATTGTTTCTTTGCAAGAATCCCTTTATTCTTTCTATCATATTATAATGTAGGTTATTTTAATATGTCTTGTAGGAGCTGTCTATTACCAATAATTGAAAAGTCATAATATTGTGATATAATATAGATTTGTTTTAGAGTGATCTATATCAAGTGTTCAGTGAAGTAATAATCAAATAAGACACCATTGAGATTGTGTCTGAAATGCAGGGAGCTATTTTTCTTTCTTGAATATTATTTTTATGATAAAGCCAATAATAACAGCAAAGTCTCTTATAGTCTTTGTTTGTCCTTGACGCGGAACAGAATTGTTTCCTCTTTTGCCAGAACTGATGTAAACAAAAGCTGTATATTTTGGCATCATCTGCATTTTGTCTTGCAGAACAGCAGGATATATAAGGAAAGTTGGCAAATGGCCAAGTCTCGAGACTTTAATCAAAGAATGAATTATATATTCATAGTGCTATAAATTTATTACTTTCCAAAAATGGCATGTTTCATGATAAAGTGCACTGTCTCAATCAATAATATATATTACATTAAATACAATATTATAGCTTCTGCTTCAACAATGGTTTAGTTCAGAGAAAAATGAATTGGAAAATTTGTTGTATCAACATGTTTGTTTGTCTTTAAGATGCATTTTAATGCTGCTTTTAGCTAATGAATAGTAGAAATATATTCATTATATATACACATGTTATTTTAATCTGCTCTTTTATTATTGAAATACAAGTTTGGATGTTGAAGTTTGTTTTGTCATAAAAAAATCTTCTATGATGCTGTTGGTAACAATATTTAACACTAGCTTAATTACAGTATTTTATCAGTGTAACAATATTTTATCAGGGTAACAATTTATAACTTACATTAAAAAGTCTTTCATTTGTCATTTTCTTTTCCATTTCTAACTTAAAACATCAAAATTAATGTTGATTTATGTTTTATCAGTCAATATATATAGAGAGCTACTTAGCAACAAAGCCAGTTTAAAGGTTTAAATATTGAAACACATGTTGAAGGGTAATAAAACACATACCTGTATCACCAATATATTCTGGAATTCATGATATTTATAAAGGAAAAAAAAGAAAATTTCTTGACATTAATTGGATGATTAAGTTAGAAATTCGATCTTAGTTATTTTCATAATGACTTAATAACTCCTTTCTTATCAAAAATTCCATTTTTGTCAAGAAATTTTACTTTATTTTTGTCTTGAAGTGCTGACTTTTAAAATGATAATGCCAACCTGCAGAGGTCTATATACCTGGCCATGCTCATATGCAATATTTTCTTCTCATAAATCCCTTTAATTAATGATGGACAAGTCGAAAATAAAAATAGAACAAATTCATTATGCTATGCTAAATTTGCAATGAAAATTTAAAGCTTATCACCAAAAGGATATACTTTAAACATGTTAAACAAAATAAAGCAAAACTACAAAATATGTTACTTGTGATTTGAACTTATAAAATAAAATTAAAATATAAAACCACAGATTTTTACAATTTTAGAAATGTCAAAAGAGCAAGTAACAACTGTTTTAAGTCATAGCAATTATAAAAGCCATGTAAAAGCCAAGATGCCTGGAGTGTTATATAGGAGCAGTAATCTGTTTTTTATGACAATAAATATTGTGGTAAATACATTTTATTAATTGTTTTATTGCAAGTCACTTTGATTTTATAAAAAATCATCTTTATTACAAATGAACAATCACATTAATGTTGCTCCTGATGATACAGCACAATTTTCTCTTCCAAAATTTTCCTTCAGTTGCCAATCTTACAAATCTACATTGAAATTTTGATAAGTTTCTGAATGGAAATGTTAGAGTTTTCAAAGTTGTTTTTATTATATCGATTGTTAGACATTCATATCAGCATTTCATGTTTTGATACAATATAATGACTGATACACAAGAAACTCTGATGAATTTACTGCGGTCATTCTCGTATTACAGAAAATGCTACATTTAACAGTGTTTTAAATACTGCAATATCATCGGACATTATTGTAATAATTTCTGATTTTGTTACATCACAATTTGGTGCAACAATAGTACTGGTAGTCGCACAGGCTTCCCTTGGTGAAATTTGGCTGATGAATGATGTCATTTTGGTTTTAAATGAAATATTAGGGTTTTAGCAGTAGGATATCATATATAATATTATCTGTCATAAAATATATCATTGCATGTAGGAGAAAGAAAAATTGTTTCTTTTTCATAAATTATATAAGATTAGATCTCCTTCATATTTGATGGTGTTTCCTATTTAATATCAATAATTTCTGTGCACAATTAATCTTTAGCCTGCTGTTTGCAACAGATTATACCAATATGACAAGTGCAGACTAGATTCAGCTATCACATCCATGCTATGTGATCTGTGTGATCATGGTCAGCACTGTCCACTACTAAGTCAGTACGTATTTTTAAAATTTTCCGTTTAAATTATCCATCGAAAGATGGACAAGTCAGTTTTAGATATTTAGCAATGTAAGGGTTAAAATCTCTGTTTATATATTTTTTTCATCACATTCATTTTTCCTTTATTACATTACTTTTGCTATGTATTTCAAAAAAATCACCCTTAAAGCCATCATACTATTGGACAACTTTATATTTTACGTTTCTATCCAGCCAATCAGCAACAAGCTAAAATTTAGACAACTTGTTAACTGTCTAAAACTGTCTAATTGTAAAGCTTACTAAACTTGGTTTGTAACATTACAATTTTCTTTCATGTTAAATAAAAGTGATTTCCTTCATTAACTTAAATCTTGATAAATCAGTCATAAATTTATTAAAAATGAAATATATCTCTATATTCAGAATTTAAGTAATAAATTTAAAAGGATGAACATGATTTGCTAATTGTATAAAATATTACAGGAGAAAAGAAAAGTAAATGGATATTTATAACTCCCTAATGCTGTAATAAAATAAGTGATGCAGTAATATTTGTAGATAAAGTGTTTTAATTAGTTATACTTAATGCATTTTTTTTAAAGTTTTATACATCAGTAATTTATTATCACATTATTTCATGAATGCAAACTTTAAAATTATGAGTTTTGTATCTTTATGCATACATGAGTTTTTTTAGGTGGCAATGATGACAAACCAAAATATTGGCCCTGATAACACACATTGTTCCTACAATATTTTATCAATACCAATGTAATAGCCCTGAGAACACACATGGGTCCTACAGTATCTTCATATACCTATTGGCTTGGATTAAACACATGGTTCCTACAATATTTTTACATACCAATGTATTGGCCCTGATTTCACACATAGTGTTTTTTACAAAGACCTTGATGTACCAAAGCATTGACCCTGCTTACAGACATGTATTCTACAGTACCTTGTTAAAACCAATGTATTGGCCCAATTTACACACATTGCTCCTTTAGTACCTTGACATAAAATGTATTGGCCCTTATAATACACAAGTACTTAGACATACAAATCTATTAGCTCTAATTACACCCTTGACTCCTTAAGTACCTTGACATAACAATATATTAGCTCTAATTACACATATGCCTCCTTAAGTCTCTTGACATACAAATGTATTGGCTCTAATTACACACTTGGCTCCTTAAATATCTTCACATACCAATGTATTGGCTCTAATTACACACAATGCTCCTTAAGTATCTTGACATACCAATATATTGGCTCTAATTACACACATGGTTCCTTAAGTACATTGACATACCAATGTATTGGCCCTTATTACACACATGGTTCCTTAAGTACCTTGACATACCAATATATTGGCTCTTATTACACACTTAACTCCTTAAGTACATTGACATACCAATGTATTGGCTCTAATTACACACATATGGCTCCTTAAGTATCTTGACATACCAATGTATTGGCTCTAATTACACACTTGGCTCCTTAAATATCTTGACATACCAATGTATTGGCTCTAATTACACACTTGGCTCCTTAAATATCTTAACATACCAATGTATTGGCTCTTATTACACACTTAACTCCTTAAGTACATTGACATACCAATGTATTGGCTCTAATTACACACATTGCTCCTTAAGTATCTTAACATACCAATGTATTGGCTCTAATTACACACTTGGCTCCTTAAATATCTTGACATACCAATGTATTGGCTCCTTAAGTACCTTGACATACCAATGTGTTGTTTTAATTACACACAAGGGCTCCTAAAGTACCTTGAAAAACCAGTGTATTGGCCCCGATCACACACATGTTTTCTTGATGTACCAATGTATTGGCCCTGATTACAGGCATGGTTCCTACAGTATCTTGATGTGCCAATGTCCCTGATAACACATATGGTTTCTACAGTATTTTGTTGTACCAATATATTGACCCTGATAACACACATGGTTTCTACAGTATCTTGATGTGCCAATGTATTGGCCCTGATGTCACACATGGTTTCTACAGTATTATGATGTACCAATGTATTGGCCCTGATAACACACATGGTCCCTGCAGTATCTTGATGTACCAATGTATTGGCCCTGATAACACAAATGGTTCCTACAGTATCTTGATGTACCAATGTATTGGCCCTACACATGGTCCCTACAGTATCTTGAGGTACCAATGTATTGGCCCTGATAACACAAATGGTCCCTACAGTATCTTGATGTACCAATGTATTGGCCCTGGTCACACACATGGTTTCTACAGTATTTTGATGTACCAATGTATTGACCCTGATAACACACATGGTTTCTACAGTATTATGATGTACCAATGTATTGGCTCTGATCACACACATGGTTTCTACAGTATTTTGATGTACCAATGTATTGACCCTGATAACACACATGGTTTCTACAGTATTATGATGTTCCAATGTATTGGCTCTGATCACACACATGGTTTCTACAGTATCTTGATGTACCAATGTATTTGCCCTGATAACACGCATGATCCCTACAGTATCTTGATGTACCAATGTATTGGCCCTGATAACACACATGGTCCCTACAGTAGCTTGATGTACCAATGTATTGGCCCTGATCACACACATGGTTCCTACAGTATTTTGATGTACCAATGTATTGACCCTGATAACACACATGGTTTCTACAGTATTATGATGTTCCAATGTATTGGCTCTGATCACACACATGGTTTCTACAGTATTATGATGTACCAATGTATTGACCCTGATTATACACATGGTTCTTCACATGTATTGGCCCTATTAAAAGGTACAGAAGATAGTCATATCATATTTTGATAATGTATGATTTATCAATCCAGAGTCAAATTTCTGTTCTGTTCTTAAAAATACAGTTTTTATAGCGATAGCAGATAGATCATGTAAATAAAAACTGAAGTTTTTTTAAGGATGTTTTTTTAATCATTGTGGGTGTTATTTTTTTACATAAATGATATCAATAGAAATAATTTATTCATGATTTTAAAAGGTGTGGAAATGAGGGGAAAAGGTATTAGTTAATTGAGTGCTGAGTGGATAAATTACTTATTTGAAATACTTATTTACATTTTTTATTCAAATTGGAGCTTTATAAAAATCATTTCATTGAATGAAAATGTTTGCAATGCTTTTCAAATTTGTGGTTTTTTAAGCTTCCTCTAGTAAAAAAATGATTTGTTAGTTCTGACCAGTTTATACATTGAAAATAATTTGCACTTTTTTAATATAATAATACATTGAAAAGAAATTTTACGTATCTTTTAAATATTTATCATTATTTATGTTTGCTTACTTGTATAATTCAGATAAAGAATTACTAATAAGCCAAAGATTTTTTAATGGTAGCAATTTGGGGGTTCAATATACAAACATTCTTCTGGGGAAATATTATGTTGAAGTTTGTTTGATATTATTTCTTCACAGGATTTAGGATTTATTAAATGAACTTGTATTATTTATAACCAGCCTGTTAGATTATTTGGATCAGATATAAAGGTTAAGCAATGTCAATGGCCAGTTGTAATAAACATTCTTAAAAGATTTACATTGACCACTCTTGTCATCTGTGACTTTATTGTAGATGATAACTTTAAATAAATCATTTAAAGATGAAATTTGTTAACTACTTGTATATAAGAATATTTTCAATTTAGTTGATAATATACAAGATATAGGTTTGAAAACAAAAATGAATATCTGCAATCTTGATAAATATGATGCGCGAAATCAACAACTCAATTTTGATTTATTCAATGTTGAATTAATGTATCTTTAGATTTTATTTGGAGTTTATATTTTGGTATATAAAGCTTATGTTGTAAACACATGTTTACTACAGATGGTTTAGAATATATAATTGGATACAATGCATAATATGTGTGGGTAATTACCCAGTAATGAATAGTTTCATGTTTTATGGGATTATTTACTGTTATAAGGTATGAAAAATCTTTTAATGATTACTGCCATTCCTTTTACAACAATATCTACCTAGTTAATCCTCTTCATTCACTGAAGAGTTATAGCTGACACATGATGACTCTCTTTTGCCACATTCTGTTGCTTTTGCTTTTGCCTATGACTTCTTGATGTGGCACAGCATTTCGTGCAGTGACAATTAATACGTCACCTTTACTTTCTGGTACATTGTGGATTCCATGCCAGAGCTTTGCTCTTTGTGCCCAACCCAATTCAGAATTTTATGTCTGAGCTATGCTGTCCAAGTTAGGTAAAGAAGAAGTCCACATCCTCAGTGGCCCATTGAAGTCCCCTTGGTCTATCTATTGTATTCTCAATACTCAGTCAATCATTATAAAGATTATGATTTATATTAGAATTTTTTTCAATACATAATTTCAAGGTAAATCTTTTGCATATTTATAAAGATTATGAAAACACTGGTCAGTCATTTTCACATTTAAATGAGTCTTTGTGGAAAAAAACAAAGATATAAACCATACTAAATATTGTCTTGTGAGCTGGGTTATTGTCCCAGGGGGCTATGATTGTCTATTCCCCAAGTATTATCTGTCTAAATCTGATCACATGTTCCATATCTAAACAGACCAGGCATGAAACCACTAAATGTGAAATCATAGTACTTGCCATGTGTCATTTAATATGATTGTTTTGTTACTTTGACAGAAGTCATTTCACTTTATTATATTACTGTAGGAGAAAATTGGCTATCATTTTGGCATAGAAATTATAGATGATTGAAAATTGACGCTTCATTAAGTCTTTAAAATGTTGGGATATTCCTACAAAAATATGTAATTTATGACAGTTCACATTCCATAAAGAATAAAATTATCCCAAAAAAAATGGATAATGATGTTTTCTGTAATATGATATCTATCCTGTTTATTTACGTTGTGTTGTCTCATTTGTTTGGATTTTTTTAGCTTGAATTATTTTTATGCATATCGCTGCAGTCAATATCAGGGGAAATTAAAAAAAAAAAATGACAACTAAAATAACTTAAAAAAAAAATTTTCTTACAAACAAAAAAGTTTTCTTTTCAAAAATAAAATTAATTAGGGTCTGTTTTTAGGGGGGTATTATTTTTAAACAAATTTCTGACTTTAATCACCCAATTTTTAGTTTTTATCATGTTTATCAAATTATGTTCGAAAAAATTAATAATTTGTATGTTTATTAAAATTTAACTGAAAAATTTATAAAAATAGCTCTAACACTAATTGAACTGGCATAAATTGTCAGGGACAAGGTTTAATGGTTTGTACCTTGATTAAGGAATACTAATTTTAAATTATGGATGTGTAAATTGTCAAAGAATTTGTTAGTGGAAAAAATAAAGGAACATTGCTGACAGAACATAGTATTTCAGATAATTTTGTTTCTAATTCCATCTAAACACTTTTTATTACATATTAACATTATAAGTACATGATAGATCTAAATTTTCTTTGAGTAGGTGGCTTTTTATATCAAATATGGTATAAGTATATGGTGTACCAACACCTTTTTCATTATTATTTAGAAGTTATAACAATCTCAAAAAGGTTATCAGTGTGTTAAATCAAAGAATATTTACCCAAGTGTCCAAACAAATCAATCAAAAATAGATTAAAGTACTCCTCCATGTGAGTGGACTTAATATTTTGACATTCCATTCTTCACAGAAGCTCTAAATAATTCAAAGATATGTCAAATTTTGTAAATTTTCTTGTTGAACAGCAATTTTGATATCAAATTATAATCTCTTGAAAAATTTTACTTTGAAAAAAGATATTCAGTTGTGAACAAACAAAACAACAATTGTAAAAAAACCAAGTGTTCATAAAAAAGTTAATTTTTTCATCAATAATTGTGTACCTGTTCATATGTACCGTAAGTGTTGAAAATTGATTTAAAGAGGGTATGGAAGTGAACATTTATGTTATTTAATAGAATCTAAAATTAAATATTTGGATTTATAGAAAATATAAAAAAAATGTTCATAAAATATAGAATTACAAACTGAATGCGAGTGTTGTATTGCTTTGAAAATTTCTATAATTGGGGTTGTACATCTAATTTTAACCATACCATCTTTTGAGACCTGAAAATTTACTTAAAGACAGTGTACATAATTATGTTCTTTCTCTTATTAGCTAATATGTGTTTTCATGTCAATTTAAGTTGAAGTTCTAAACGTCTTTTGTTTATCAACTGTAATTGTTTACTGAAGACAGCTACTTACTAACTTATAATCAAAAGAGTCAGATACTGTGATTAATTTGTATAATTCCTCATTACCTTTGCACTAATTGCTTTGTCACAATTAAGGCAAGAAAATGTTAATGATGATAATAAAATAATGTTACTAAGCCATAATTAAAACACAGCTGATATAGAAACCAAATAAAACTGTCCCTAAATTACAAGAAAGTTATACTGTGTTAATTAATGGTTAAGGTTGTAAGTAAATTTACTGCCTATATATTGTCAATTAGGTCTGAAAGAATTGGTAAGTACAGTTCTTACATTGTACAATCAATGCTCATTTTGCCATGCATTATTTCTTAGACATTATACAGGAATCCTTACACAGTGCTTGCCTGAAGTTTAAGTATATGCCTAACAAAAGCTTAATAGACCTTGTGCTCTGAGTAAGTCTTGAACTTACAACATGATCTACATAGTTGCTTGAAGAGTATGTTTGCCAAAGACCAATGTATTGTTGAGTATCAATTCAGGACATTTTGATAGCACAGATAAAAACATCAAGGAACAAAGCACATGTTGGTGGAAATTATGGTCCTAACTGGCACTACATACAGATAAACAAATTAGCTCCTTCATCCATGTTTGTTCCCAATATTTGTCAATCTAACTGTCATTGATTGTATTACAATGTGTCAGATGATGAATTTTGATTAATGTTCTCAGATTCTATAATGTCTTTGCTTCCTGTAATTAGGATTTTTTGAGTAAGAACACTTACTCAGATGCTTCTTTTCTGTGAACTCACTTCTAGTTGTTAAAGAAAATGTAAAAAAAGCATTTCTGTTGTTGTATTTGTTTTTACTTTTTCATTTATTTTCCTCATTTACTTTGAGTATTTGGTCATTATCTGCAAAGTCATTCTATTGTAATATGTTATAGATTTGTTTGAGAATGTTTCATATCAAGCATTGTGAAGTGTTAATGGGATCTGGCATCAGTGAGGTTGTGTACATACTCTAACTATTGTTCTGTTGTGAATACTTTCCTATAATTTCATTTTGAACAAACAACAAATGTTTTTGTTCAACTGTTTCCTATTGACTAGAAGAAAAGTTAGCATTAAAACTTCCTTTCCTTAGTTCCAATAATTCCAGTACATGATTGTTATGAGGTATAATTTTCATTGTATGGAAGAGAAGGTTGGCATTAATTCAAATTCTAAGAGACACTCAATGTAGTTTGTGTCTAAAAATATATTTCTTTCTTTCCTTTTATGGAAATGTTTTGCCTACAGTTAAACTTCATGGCAGCTTTGGATGATGGCTGAATTTGATAGATAATATAAAGAATGTTACAGTAAGAAAAATGACACTAAAGTACAAAATTATACACCAGACAAAATGGAACCCTCAGGAACTGTTGATGTAGGAAGAAGACGAATATTTCTTTGAAAGTACACCATAAGGAATGATTTAAGATAGCAAAAAGTTGGGTTATGAAGGTATATATCATAATCTAACATAATATTGTGAATTTGTCTCGGCTACTACATTTTTATCCCCCGCCGAAAAGGCAGCATATAGTAATAGTCTCCGTCCGTCCGACCTTCCGTCCGTCCGTCCTTCCGTCCGACATTTTTGTCCGGAGCATATCTCAAAAGTATTTGAGTTATCAACTTGAAACTTCATAGGTGGATAGATCTCATTGAGGAGGAGTGCAGTGCACAAGAATGATAACTCTACCCTGCATAATTTTTGAGTTATTGCCCTTTGTTATTTTTCAAATTTAATTTTTGTCCAGAGCATAACTCAAAAAGCCTATGAGATATCAACATGAAACTTCATAGGTGCATAGATCTCACTCAGGAGGTGTGCACTGCACAAGAATGATAACTCTACCTTTCATAATTTTTGAGTTATTACCCTTTGTTATTTTTCATACTTAATTTTTCACCTGAGTGGAGCATAACTCAAAAGTGTTTGAGATATCAACATGAAATGTCATAGGTGGATAGATCTTATTGAGGAGGAATGCTGTGCGCAAGAATGATAACTCTTCCCTATACAATTTTTGAGTTATTGCCCTTTGTTCTTTTTCATGCTATTTTGTCCAGAGCTTATCTCAAAAAGTATTTGAGGTATCAACTTAAAACTTCATAGATGGATGGATCTTATTGAGGAGGAGTGCAATGCACAAGAATGATAACTCTACATTGCATAATTTTTGAGTTATTGCCCTTTGTTATTTTTCAAAATTAATTTTTGTCCGGAGCATAACTCAAAAGTCCTTTGAGATATCAACATGAAACTTCATAGGTGCATAGATCTCACTCAGGAGGTGTGCAGTGCACAAGATCGATAACTCTACCTTTTATAATTGTTTAGTTATTGCCCTTTGTTATTTTTCAAAATTAATTTTTGTCCAGAGCATAACTCAAAAGGCCTTTGAGATATCAACATGAAACTTCTTATGTGCATAGATCTAACTCAGGAGGTGTGCAGTGCATAAGATTAAAAACTCTACCCTTTATAATTTTTTAGTTATTGCCCTTTGTTATTTTTCATACTTAATTTTTCAATTCAATTTTTTTCTCAAAAAGTATTTGAGGTATCAACTTGAAACTTCATAGGTGGATAGATTTTACTGAGGAGGGATGCAGCACACAAGAATGATAACCTACCCTGCATTATTTTTCAGTTATTGCCCTTTGTTATTTTCAGCCATCAGTATTCACATAGGTTTCAAATCTTTAATCACTATAGCCATCAGTTTTCATTACCAAAAGACCTCTTAAAATGGAATTATTCTGCTCTACTACATATACATTCTTCCAATGAGCAAACACATTCGGCGGGGGATGGCCATTTTGACATGGCTCTTGTAATATTTAGGGATAGTTAGTATTTATAATTGTCTCACATTAACAGTTCATTTATATATTTGTGTAAACAATCTGAGAATAATGATGGAAAAAGTAAGGATAGTCAAACTGATATTGCTTGTCAAATGTTTAAAATTAGTCTGTAGAGTGTAGTTCATTGTCGCAAAAAGCTTTTAGCACAAAATTGTTACTAAGCTTACTGAAATTAAACCTCCTTATTCAGCTGTTGGTTGAAATCTAGTCGGGGACTTTGAAAAGTCATCTTAAGATGCTGTTTAGCTAGCTTCCTGCTTATATGATATGCCTATGCCTGAATTATTAAGAAAATGGAATGACCCACACCTTGATAATAACAGTTAAGCCCACTGTAGAATTATTGTGTCACAAGAACAGTCTCATGCTGATTGTATCTATAGTATAGGTCGAATGGACTATTTGTCATTGACCTTCCCATTTCTAACATAAAAACATCAAAATAATGTTGATTTATGCTTTATTAGTTGTGAAATATGCTGGGCTACTTAGTAACACAGTCTTGAATAAATCCTTGGTGTTTGTTCAGTGGTTTAAAAAACTTAATGATGAAATCTCCTGTAACATGTGCAAGGCTGTTCAATAAAAACACATTCCTGGGTTACTACTATATTGTGGTATTCAACCTACAGAAAAAGGAAATTTTCATATTTCTGTGATATTGAAATATATGTAAATATAATTATATTCCAGTTTTTGCTGTATATTTTAGATGTGACTCTTTTCCTGCTTGATAGTTTTTACGTAGGTAAATGTTGAAAATAATTTATTCAGGGTGTATCTCTTGTTTTAGTCATGGTTATTAACTGTAAATATAGCTTATTTAGAATGATTGAACAATTTAAAATAAAGAACATTGGAGTATATATATTGCAAGTCATGATGTTAGATGATGCAACTTTAAGCTACTTGTACATTTTCTCAGCTATAAAATAAGATAAACAAGAATCTTTAAATTGCCTTAACCCTTAACCTAATGAAACTGACTGTTATATGTAAATTTCCCAATAAACTCATTAGTTTTCAGTTATTAGCTTTCTCCCTTTCATAGAGAAAGTCAAGCTATTAATTTTGTTAGCTGCATCATTGTTATCATTGTTATTGTCTATGTCATCGTCGATGTTGTGCAAAAACTTTAGTTTTTAACCCATTTTTCAAACATTTTAAGTTATCAAATGAAACTTAGAATACTATGATAATATCATAGCAAGATGCAGTTGTAAAACAAGGGGAATAATTTTGATAGCAGTATTTTTTAGAGTTATGACCCATTTTTATTAGCTCGACTATACGAAGTATATGGAGAGCTGTCCTACTCGCCCCGGCGTCGGCGTCCGCGTCCGCGTCCAGATTTTAGATTAAAGTTTTGGTGCAGTAAAATATTTTTCACTATAACTTTGTCATTTCTTAAGGTATCAACTTCAAACTTCAAATATATGTTCCTTATCATCAACCACATCTTATGTGACAAGGTTCATAACTCTAGCACCAATATTTACAGATTTATCTCCCCTTGAACTTAGAATTTTCCTTAAAAAATACTATTTCTTACTGTTTCTTCTTTATTTCTTAATGGATCAACCTCATACTTCAAATATATTTACGTTATCATCATCCCCATCTTATGTGACAAGGTTCATAACTCTAGCACCAATATTTTCAGATTTATCTCCCCTTGAACTTAGAATTTTCCTCAAAAAATGCTATTTCTTACTGTTTCTTCTTTATTTCTTAAGGGATCAACCTCATACTTCAAATATATTTACGTTATCATCATCCCCATCTTATGTGACAAGGTTTCATAACTCTAGCACAATATTTTGAGATTTATCTCCCTTTGAAATTAGAATTTTCCATAAAAAATATTATTTTTTTACTGTTACTTATTTATTTCTAAAGGGATCAACTTCATACTTCAAATATATTTACGTAATCATCATCCACATCTTATGTGACAAGGTTCATAACTCTAGCACCAATATTGCAAGAATTATCTCCCCATAAACTTAGATTTTTTTACTAGAAAAATGTTATTTTTTATTATAACTTTTTTATTTTTAAAGGTATCTACCTCAAACTTCAAATACTTATTCCTTATCATCAATTACATTTTATGTGACAATGTTCATAACTCTTAAAGCAATATTTACAGATTTATCTCTCTTTGAACTTAGGATTTTCTTTAAGAAATGTGATAACTTCTTTACTTTTTAAGGTATCTACTTCAAACTTCAAATATATATTTCTTATCATTACACAAATGTTGTGTGAAAAGGTCCATAACTCTAGCATGACTATTTCTAGAATTATTCCCCTTGATCTTGGAATTTATGTTAACAAATGTTATTTTTTTTACTATAACTTAATACATAATTATACAACATTGATTTTTCTTTCATAGTTTTGTCCTCCTTACTGCGTCCAGTATTTTATTAGTCGAGCTTCGCTGTCTCATGTGACAGCTCTTGTAATTTAAAATATTTGTTAAAATGGGTTGCACATTAACACTGCATGTGTCTTTTTATCCAGTTGTTATGGTTTAAATTTAGAGAACAATTCTATTTCTATAAATGATAGGAACAGTAAAACAATAGTGTTTAAGCTTTACTGTTTTCACTTTCACTTACAGGTCATCTTCTATACTAACATTTGATTTTCAACAATGAATCTTTACTTGGCGAATGGTTTTGATACAATAGCCTATCATATTAAACATCAGTGGCCTGGTACTGATACCAAATAGCTGATGCATATTTAAAGAATAACCAATGATATTTGCATAATAAGTGGTCAGTCTTGACTTTGTGGAGTTTTCTCTATACCAGACAACACATAGTAAATAGATATTAGGGAAAATTATTTTCTTTGGCACTGCATGAATGTATGTTGTTAATTGTAGAACAATTTTGGAGTTATCAGGTCAGATCTACAACAAATACTATAGATGCTATGTAAATATTGTCAGAATTGCTGTTTCTCTCATTCTTGTCTTAATCAATTGTAACAATTTCTCCTGTTTTTTTCAAGATATGATTTTTACAGGCATTTACAATGTATAGTTTTCTTGTTTTCTTCATTTCCTGGTTCTTTGACCTGATATAAGCACCTGGATTTGAATGTGCTTTAAGATATACTATAGTTATAATTTTTAGGTGTGTTATTTTTAAATAGAAAATGAAAGCTTCTCTTAAAGGGATTTTTTGTTGGTCTGAATGACATAATTTTCTGTGTAGTGTTTTGTTTGGCTTTTTTGAAGAATTTTGACAAGGAATTTTATTTAATGTACATGAAGAGTGTGTTGTGTTATGTTTAAAGTAATTTATGATGTTCAAAATCAGTCAGGTAGGAAATTATTGTTTCTCTGGTGTTTTAAATGTAAATATAAAAATTAGATTTCAATCAAATTTATTGTTAAATGCTAAATACAATTTTGTTATCATGTTTAATTAAATTTGGATCAGCATTAAGAGCATTATCTTTGCATGCATTTAGAGCATCCATGGGATTTAAATAAACCCAAAGAGAGCAAAATAAAACTATTTATTTGTTTATACCCTTGAGGACATATTTGAAACAAAAAAACAGTGCAGTTTCATTAATCAGAATTATATTGACTTCAATATAAATGTAAAAATATACTATTTGAACATTTCAAACAGTAGTTCTACTTGTAAACATATAAAAAGAAAATTAATTATAATACAATATTTTGTATGTTTGATTCAAGTCTGGTGGCATTGACCTGTGATAAGGAAAATAACAACTGCTATGTTTGTTGGCAAACAAGTTGTCGAGGAGTATGTAAATTATGGGAAATTCTGTTGTTATTGAAATATTTTTCATCATTAGTTTTTTTTTGTACCTGGTTCAAGTAGACAGCTCTTGATAAGATTGTTTCACTTTTGTATATTTAATTATTTAGATTAAACATGATTTCCTATATTTTGTTATTAAAACTTTTCCTTCAATACTGCAATTTTTCACATAGACAAAGAAGGAAAATTTAAACTGATGGTGAATTTTGAATGTTCCGAGTTGTAATATTGGTTGCCCTTTGAATCACCATTGTAAGTTTTAGTCACACAAGCTTGTATTTTCATGTAGTCTAACTAGTCTTATTGCTGGCAGCTCCCTCTGGTGTTAGTTTTTTGACATGAAGAACGCTTTAAAATGACACTAGACTATTCTAAAATTCAAGATACTTGCACGGCAAGTCAAGTTTATGAATCTGGCTGTGAAAGGGTAAAAAAAAAATGCAGCTTTTTTTTTATTACAGAGGTCGCAGAGTCACAAAAATAAGTGTAACTCAATAAAGTCATAGAACATGATATGACAGTTTTGTATTATATAACTGATTGCTATCAGAGATTGCATTTGAATGAAAAGAAAATTCATAAAAGAAACCCCTTTTCATATTCAATAACCAGATAATAACATTATCTACAGAAATCTATATGTTTGACATAATGTTAAATCAAACTCTGTAGGAAGTTTTTAAAAAATTGGATATTTATGTAAGGTCATGGTTTGTTGACATTTACCTTTTGATGAAATGATTTCATTAATAGAATATAATGACCAGGTAAAATAAATTTTCTATTTGACATAGCTTCCACACAATATCATAACTCAAGTTATGGCAGGTAATTTTAAATAATTCATTGAATGTAATCAAAGGTTATGCCTTTTACAACTTGTGGTATGACAAAATTGTTCACTTGATGGAGCAGAAATAGATTCTTTTAACAGAAGTCTTATACTATTATTATAAATTCTTAATCACTAATTATATATAGGAGTCAGCTTGTCGATCCGTCTGTCTGTCTGTCCATCCGTAGGTCCTCATCATGGTTTCCGGACAATAACTAGAGTTTGAAATGAGGTATTGTTATCAAACTTAGAATATAGCAACCTTATGTGAAAAACCCTGTTTGTATTGCATTTGGAACCCCTGGGGTCTAGGTCAAGGTCATCATTACTAAAAATAGAAAAAGGATTTCCAGACAATAACTAAAGTTAGGAATCAAACTTGGTGTATAGCAAGCTTATATGAAGACCCCAGTTGGTATTGCAATTGGACCACCTTGGGTCAAGGTGCACCAGCTGTGTTAAAATGTATGCTTATTTCCATGGATTTTATAATAAACTGCTTTTCATTTGGTAACTCAGGTTTTAGGGCAGGGGCATATATTATAGAGTATATGGTAAATAAGTCTTATACAGGAGTCATCTTGATCACTTTCATAGATTATAACAAATTGAAATACAAGATTAATGATTGTAGGATAAAGAGTGTAAATGAATTTTAAAATGGTTGATATCATTTGTTAAGGACTTTACATGCACGGAATGAAGTTTGAAAAAGAAATGTTGTCATTTCTATTCAAGGACGTAATCTTGTTTTGATTTTCTAAAAAAAAAAAACTTAATTTATTCAAGCAGAATCAGGTATACAACTACACAAATTTAAAGGTGTTGTTATTTTATAGGAGCTATTAAAATTTAATTTCCATTTAGTATTGACAAAATATATATTCAAATTCATTCAATTAAATACCATATATCTAGTCATTCAAGCATATTGTTACTATTATAAGATAGCATGAATATTTTATCAGCTTTGAAAGAACAATGAATTATCTGATACGATTAAATCTTTGAATTAAGCCACATTACCTTGCTTAATCCACAAGTTTAAGAGTCAAAAAATCAAGACAAGCCAATGTGACAAAAATAAACAAAAAAAACCACCAAGCACTGTCTTAATATATATTACAATAATCTTATAAAATAATTTAATTAACCATATTCTCTTAATTTTGCCAGCTAAATTAAAAACAAATTGACCATGGAACTTAAACTTGAAGGCCAAACAATAAATGCAATTTTGTCCAAGGTTGTTTTTTTTTGTAATAAAGAAGCATATGGTAGCGTCACATTGATTGAAGCCTCCATGTATCGGGAATACTGATCGTGAATTATTTATTTTTATCACAGTACTGCACTGCATGGCTCAATGTTATTGTGCCATTACTACGCATTAAACATTGTAATATTTCTGTTTGTCAATAGCATTTGTTGAACTGTTATGAATTTGATTGGTTATAATTTTTTAGCCATAAATTGTAGTGCATTATTGTATTTTTTTGTGCAATATCTGTGAAGTAAAACAAGTCTTAATTCACATGATCGCAAATAAATTTTTTACAGGTAATCATGTATTTCGTGCTGTGTGATATTTTATCCATTTTTTCTCTCAGAATATTATATGTATTTAATATTATGATATATTTTATATTGCAGATAATCTGGATTTATAAGGATATACTTTAAAGTGAAGTGATTTAAAGGATAAATGATTTAACAGTTTAAGTTAATTGGAATATCTGCATTTAAAAGGTAAGCATTTATATTCATTATTGTTTAATTTGTAAAGTAACACATATTGAATATGTCGAACAAATGTAAAATACACTATTTTGTAATTTATACTACTTAAAACAAAAAATGTGAAAAGATTTAAACAGTGTAACATGATTTTTGGGCCATTTATTAAATATCAATTAGACAAAAATAATCATTAAAGCAAATAAGAATAATGCATGATATCAAAATTCCTAAATTACTGTTAGTTTTAAACATTATATCAATTTCTGTACTTTTAGTCATAGATTCAATGATAAAACAGTGACTTTTATAACTGCAGGTTACTTGCATGTAAATTATAAAAATTTAATGAAAAATAAGTCATTTAATCAATAGCAAATTCAAATACAATAATTTTCGAATTGAATCCTTGTCCATTAATGTATGGCCCAATCATGGTATTTAATGTTTCTAAACAGAATTTATCTTATTAGGCTTGAAAAGTCCTGAAAATCTACCTACATTTGCTTGTAGGAAATGAAATGTTTGGAAGGGGGATATAATTATGGTCACTGAAATGTTGATATTCCACTTGGATTTGGTTATCCTGGTGTGATCCCATCAGGATTAAGTTTGGATCCTAGTTTGATTTTCTGTAGGGTAATAATTCAGAGGCAATAAAGAACAAAAATTGAGACAAAAGTTCCAGTAATGTGTCTACCATTTGTCTATGTACTAGGGAAAATACCAGATATATTTTATGTCTCGTCTCCTGGTGGATATTTGTAAGGAAATAACAATTCCTGTGCTGACCAATATATAACATTTTTTTCTGTCTAAAACTGCTGAATCATGTCCAGAAACTGCACAAGGCAGTGGTCATTTAGAAGTTGTTGACTTTGTAAGTTTCCTTATTTGGAACTGCTATGCTGTGCAATATTAATACAGTTTTTAAATAACTGTAACTGTTATAACTAATTGCTGCTCTTGTTAGACCACTTATGTCTGAAATAAATTATTTGGCTTTGAATAAAATTACTTGTTAAAGTCTCATTTCATGTGACGGTATTGTTGTTTTGACAGAAGTCATTTCACTTTATTTAGTTTCTCTAGTTTCTCTGGTTTCAATGTACTCTGAGTTAGATATAGATATAATACAGGCTTGTCTACTGATGCTTCATTGAGTCCTAAAAATCGGTTTTTAAACTCCTCATAATAGAAAAAAATTTACTCATTAACATGTTGTTAGACACAAAATTGACTTTTAGACCTCCCAAAAGCAGTAAAAAAAAAATCAAACTGTTTCAACTTCTGAGAAAAATTGAACTGTTTTGACTGTTTTCTTTTAAAAGAAGTGACAGATTATATATGATCATATACATGCAAAAAAAACCTTAAAAGTCATGTGTAAGGTAGATTTTCAACTTCTTGAAATTTCCCAATATGCCAAATATTTTAACCCAATTTAAGCAAGCGGTTATTCCAAACTAGCTGGAAAAGGGCCTGGGTTACACATGTAATGAACAAAATAAGCATGGAATATTATAAAAAATGAAATAATAAATATTCAATATTAAAAGGACTTCCCCATGGATTATACATATATATAAAACTTAAACTATGTTATATAGTGGCATTCACAACTTGATATAACTTAAATATTTAACTTAAATCCAAACAGATCAATCAAAATAGATTATAGCACTTTATCTGAGTGGACTTGACTTTTTGACTTGTCACCCTTCACAGTGGCTGTATTTACTTTAAAGATTTTAGGTAAAATGTAAATGCTATTTTGATATTGAAAAACATCTTATGAAAACAGCTTTTAGCATGCTTGATACAGTGAATGGGCTTAACTTTAATTCCTACATTTATTTACTTAAATAAAAGATAAACTTTTAACATGAAAATTTAAGGGCATTACTTTTATGGCAAAAATGTCCCAGCGGGAGTTTATGTTTGTCAATGGCTGTCAAAGAATTTATCAAAATACTAGTAGTGGACAGTTATGGTATATTTTAATTTATACAGAATTCATTTTAGTAAAGCTACAAACTTATAGACACACAAGGAAACAAAGGCTTGCCCCTGACAAGGTTTGAACTCATGCGACTTGCGATCATTAGATTACTAAGCCAAAGCGTTTATTGCTCTGAGCCTTGCCACCACTACGATTGCCTAGATATACATGCAAATATGCACACAAAATATGACAAATGGGTTGGGCAACAGCAGTTTATGTAATCAGAACTTGTTTTCTTCATAGAGATCATCAGATGCCTGGTTAAATTAATAATTGTTATATAGTATAGATTTGTTTTAGTGTAATCTATATCAAGTGTTGTAAAGTAAAAATGTGATAGGACACGATTGATACTGTATCAATACTTGGAGCTGTTGTTCTCTTGGAATTTGTTTTGATATATGAGTCGCGTCACGACAAAACCAACATAGTACGTTTGCGACCAGCATGGATCCAGACCAGCCTGAGCATCCGCGCAGTCTGATCAGGATCTATGCTTTTTGCTTACCAACCTTATTACAAGTAAAGAAACTGATAGGGAACAGCATGGATCCTGATCAGACTGCGCGGATGCCGGTCGCAAACGCATTATGTTGGTTTAGTCATGGTGCGGCTCATATAACTTTTGCCTTATAGAAATGTTTTATGGAATTTTGTTAAGTGCATTACATTACTAATAACTTAGATGTGCAATTCTAGTTTAAGTAAATCTTTGTTGGTCAATTGAAGCCAGTGGTATTGCTATGTTATTCAAGTCCTTTTCTCTTATAAAATCACTTGGAATGGAATGAATTAAGATAGGTATTGAAATTGGAAGAATCAGTAAATTAATCTATATCAATCTATATCAGGTTAGACATGGTAATGGATGTTTCATTCAATTATATAAAATCTGTCTTGGTGCTAAATGAGGTAAGACTTTAGATGTGTCTGTAGGAAATTGTCATAAGTAAATTAGTAATACAATGTACTGGAACAGCCAGAAACTCTAATGTACTTTAAACCAACAAACATACCAAATATATATATCATACAAAACTCAGGTATTTGAATATCATTGAATAATAAGAAAAATATTTGAATTTTAAATCTAGACAAAGTATATTTTAAGCATTACATTTTAGACCTTTCATTTGGCTGTTTACTATCTAATTTCCTCCATCTGAAAGCATTAGACATAATGTTTATAAATGTTTAAATGATTTTATGCCACACAGAGCATCTTAGCAACCAAGTTGATTTAGAGTTTTTAACAGAGTTCCTTGATTAATTTCATGTTCCAGCCTGTGACGAATGTTATCTGATGTTTATTGATAACAAAGAACATTTTGCCATCCTGAAATTTGTGTGTCCTGTCATAGTTCTCTCACGTCCTGACATAGTTCTCTAACATCCTGTCATAGGTCTCTCACATCCTGTCATAGTTCTGATGTGTCCTGTCATTGTTATGTTACATCCTGTCATTGTTCTATCACATCCTGTCATAGTTCTCTAACATCCTGTCATAGTTCTCTCACATCCTGTCATAGTTCTGATGTGTCCTGTCATTGTTATGTTACATCCAGTCATAGTTCTGTCACATCCTGTCATAGTTCTCTAACATCCTGTCATAGTTCTCTCACATCCTGACATAGTTCTGATGTGTCCTGTCATTGTTATGTTACATCCAGTCATTGTTCTATCACATCCTGTCATAGTTCTCTAACAGCCTGTCATCGTTCTGTCACATCCTGACATAGTTCTGTCACATTCTGACATAGTTCTCTAACATCATGTCATAGTTCTCTCACATCCTGTCATAGTTCTGATGTGTCCTGTCATTGTTATGTAACATCCTGTCATTGTTCTATCACATCCTGTCATAGTTCTCTAACATCCTGTCATCGTTCTGTCACATTCTGACATAGTTCTTTCACATCCTGTCATAGTTCTCTCACATCCTGTCATGGTTCTGATGTGTGCTGTCATAGTTCTGATACATTCTGACATAGTTCTATCACATTCTGACATAGTTCTCTCACATCCTGTCATTGTTCTAACATCCTGTCATAGTTCTGATGTGTCCTGTCATTGTTATGTTACATCCAGTCATAGGTCTGTCACATCCTGGCATAGTTCTGTCACATCCTGTCATAGTTCTCTAACATCCTGTCATAGTTTTGTCACATCCTGACATAGTTCTGTCATATTCTGTCATATCCTGTCACAGTTCTGTCACATCCTGTCGTAGTTCTCTAACATCCTGTCATTGTTCTCTCACATTCTGACATAGTTCTCTCACATCCTGTCAAAGTTCTGTCACATCCTGACAAAGTTCTGTCACATCCTGTCATAGTTCTCTAACATCCTGTCATAGTTCTGTCACATCCTGTCAAAGTTCTCTCACATCCTGTCATAGTTCTGTCACATTCTGACATAGTTCTCTCACATCCTGTCATAGTTCTCTCACATCCTGTCAAAGTTCTCAAACATCCTGACACAGTTCTGTCACATTCTTTCTCTCACATCCTGTCATAGTTCTGTCACATCCTGTCATAGTGCTGTCATGTTCTGTCATAGTTCTGATGTGTCCTGTCATAGGTCTGTCACATCCTGATATAGTTCTGTCAAATCCTGTCAAAGTTCTCTCACATCCTGTCATAGTTCTATCATTTCCTGTCATAGTTCTGATGTGTCCTGTCATTGTTATGTTACATCATGTCATAGTTCTGTCACATCCTATCATGGTTCTGATGTGTGCTGTCATAGTTCTCTCATGTCCTGACATAGTTCTCTCATGTCCTGACGTAGTTCTGTCATATTTACCTGCAGTTTAACCTGGCATCTTCATTTTTTGGCCAATATCTTCCATATTTGGTAGGCACATACCTTACTTAGATGGTCTGTTAACTTTGGATGGAGTATTAGGTCATGGAGGGTGGTCAAGGTCACTATTTTTTAAAATTATTTTTGTTATACTTTTGCTCATGCAACCTTCATCCACTGACTAAAATGTTTTTCATATTTGGTAGGTACATACCTTTAGTAGAGTTAAGGGTCACTTGACTCAGGTCACAGGGTTCCAGAGTCATTTATATGTCTTGTTCTGTTATTTGTCTTTATAATAATTTGAAGAAAGGTTGTTGTTTTTTTGTTGTTTTTTTGACAATGGTAAAAATAATGTGAAAGTCATAAGATTGTTTGTTGGTTTCATAAGATTATGTTGATGGTATAATTTAGTTGTTTTTATTAGGTTAATGTTGTTGTTTATTATGTTTAGAGCCTGTGTGTTTTAATTGTATTTCATTTAGGCAGGACTTATACTTGATTAAAATGAATCAATACTAAACATTCTCTACAGGTAGCTGCCAACTTCTCAACAAACATGTAAATCATTGAAAAAGCTTAAAATGACATAATTGTTGGCTCAACAGAATTGTTATGGAGAAACCCATCCCTCACAAAGGATACAACAATAAACTCCATTATAAGACCTAATGATCTCCAGCCAAATCTCCAGATCACAGGAACTCTTAAAATCTCTTGATTTTCTTCCTTGTGACATGTTTGATAAATATTAGATCACTAGTACAGCTTCATCAATATTTCAGTTTTTGCAGTAGATTTGTTTGATTCTCAGTTGTATTGGCAGTTTATCATATAAAAATGATACACAAAAAATGAAATTATGAGAGAAACTTGTATTCTTTGAGCATTGATGAAATGTTTTATGGTTAACATCAAAGATATTATTTATTGATTCATGTTTTTGCAGATATGAGAACTGTTGTTTTTTATTGATATGGGCACATGGTTAAGTTGAAAGCCCAAATATTCTGTATAATATTTATTTGAAAGCCTTTTTTTCTGTAAACATGATGTGCATGTGTATTGAATTGTTAGAAATACTTTAGACATAATATCACTATCAACTCAACATAATGTAATGATCAGTGTGTAGGTAATGATCAGTGATATTTCAAATATGTAGAAGCTGTTTTTTGTTGAGCCTGCTTGTAGAGTGCTCGACATATTTGTCACAATATGTACCTGCGTCAGCCCGTCTGAATTATGCTTGTCCCTGTCGTAAATCTCTCATTAGTAGGCAGAATTTCAAATAACTTAGCACAAATGTTCACAATAATGAGACGGCGTGTTGTGGACAAGAACTGTGTGGCTAGGTCAAAGATCAAGGTCTTACTTTAAGGTCAAATGTAAAAAATGGTCTCAAACAGCTTGTCTGCACCATAACTTTATCACTAGCTGGTGGAATTTCAAATAACCTGGCACAAATATTCAAAATCATGAGATGGCATGTTTGCGCACAAGAACCGTTTGACTAGGTCAAAGCTCAAGGTCATACCTCAAGGTCAGATGTGTAAGTGGGCTCGACATGGTGGCCTAGGGCATCTTAAGTTTTCATTATTTATCATTGTTACCTATTACAGGTGTATTCATGTTGTTTTTTTCATGTTCAGCACATTATGATTTAATGTATCTATATATCACCACAATGTATTTAAATTTCAAAATAAATAAGCAGGAAGGAAATAATTCTATCAACAGATATATTGATTATTTTCACCACATTTTTTGGCAATAAAATTTGTGAAATCTGTTGATGAATTTCAAGTAATCATAGTAAGAATAATTACAGGTAAATTATTTAGTTATAAATGTCAAACTCTGAAGATTTTTTTACATTGATAAGATGTAAACATGGGATTTTTTAAATCAGCTGGGCCTCCCTGTGGTTCTGTTTGATTAATAAAGATGCAAACTAGTAATGAAGAGTACACACTTATTGAAAATTATTTCTAATAAAAGATAACATTTTGACAAGTTAATATGAGTTATAGATATTTATTTATAATATTCTCTATAAAACAGCTGAAATTTACAACATTTTTACTGCTGCCTTTTTACAGATTTTTAAAATAGCTTTTTTGAATATTTTATGACCATGATTATGTTCCCTCATGCTAAAATAAGAGTGTGTGAAATTGAAAATAATTTGATATGATGATCATGTTTTCAAAATCACCAGCAATTCAATAAATAAGTAATGAATACTGATTAAAGGTATATGAAATAAAATGTCTAGATTAAACTTTGCAGCTATTGCTGCTGCTGTTGTTATTATTATTGTTGTTGATGAAAAAAGATGATGGTGATTGTGTTAAAAATGATGATTTTAATGATGATGATTGTGATTACAATTTTGCCGTTGTTGTTGTTGATGATGATTATGATGATGGTGTCGATGATGATGATGATGATGATGATGCTGGTGGTGATGTTGGTGGTGGTGATGATGATGATGATAATGATAACAATATTGACAGTGATGATGATGACTATGATGATTATATTGATGACAATGCTGATATAAGAAACATGGATAAATTTCTTAATACCATAGATAGATTGACCAGATATAAATAAGCAGACATATCATAATATGACATCAGTGGCCTAATACTGATACTGAATAATTGATAGATAATTATAGAATAAGCAATTGATATGGGAGAATGGTCAGTCAATTTCCTCTCTTTTATGTTGGCCACTGTTCTGCTTAATAACGTCTGAGAAAAAAAAGAGATAAAATAAAACATGTTTCCTAGTATTGAAAGAGAAAAGGAGAAAGAATAACAAAATGAGAGGAAAAAATAAGGTCAGATCCATTAATAACACTACATTGATGCTGTGTACGGTAAATATTATGAGAATTAAGTTGTTTTTTCTCTAGTTGATATCTGAATTTATTCTTTCAAGTTCTGCTATACATCAGCAATGAAAATAATGTATTCTTTATTTCTATATTTCCTGTTTGTTTGATCTGATATAAAGATGTACCCGCATCAATTTATGAAGATTTTATGTGAGGATAAAGTATGTTTTCAAAAGTATTTAGTTCTGGAGGTATAATACTAAAGTTCTAGCACTGCAATTGAGAAGTAATACATTGTATGGTTGATGCATTTTTTTGTAAAATGAAATATTTTGACATGTGTGGCATTTAGTTTTTTGTTTGTATAAATGAGGTTACAGAATAAAACTGTCAGGTAACTATTGTACTTGTGACATTTTTATAAATAGGTGTGCACATTAGTGCAAAAATTGTCTTTAACCCAATCACTGAATGTAACATTTGTCTAATGTAGAAAATGATACTCTAGATTAGTGTATGACATTGTGGACATTGTCATAGTTATAATCATGACGTGTGTAATTTAATTGTTTCTTTCTCAGTTAGCAATGTTTAATTGCCCGAATAAATCCTGTTTAAATTTCAGTTTAATTAAATGTTAAATAAAAACAGATGGTTTAAAATATAAAATGATACTGTAAGGACCTACTTTAAGGGGAAATGTCAGAATTAGGTTAGTTTAAATTGCTTTGTTAATTGTCATTCATTTGTAAAATCATTTACAGATGACAAGCTAAATTCACATATTTGTTCTTATTTATAAATACAAATAGTGATAGATGTTTATCTTTCAAAAGCTTATAATTATTTGAACTTTAGTACCATGAAATGTACACTTCATGTCTTATAATGTGTTAAATAGGAATAAAGTGATAAATTCTGATATTTTTTTAAAAATAATTTGGAAAACTAGATAAGGTGAGTAAATTTATTTGTTATTTGTACTTGGTTCAAATATATTATCTATTGATTTTTATATGAATTATCTTAACTTTAATGTTAAACCATATAATTTATTTAGTGAAACATTGAAGGCTATCTTCACATATTGCATCTAAAGTTTAAACAAATTTCTTTATGGTTGATGGGGAAACAACTTCACGCAACTTATATTAATCACTTTTAAGTCTAACCAGTACTGATGTCATATGAGAAACCCAACTAGGTCTTGAACCCAAGATAACTAGGTTGAGAGGCAGGCACCTTAACCATTAGGCCACTGCTTCCCAAAGATTGTATCAGTTATCATATAGTTATTCAGAATCATTGGGTCCAGGAAAGTCTTAATTAAAAATAAAAAAGTCCTATGTTTGTTGTGTCAGCTTTGTGTAAGATTATAATTAAACGGAGGAAATGATAAATTAATTGCATTATAGCATTTTATTTGTTTAGTTAACTTTGCTGTTCCCTATGATAGGCAGACAATCTGGCATTGTTTGTTGAAAGGTAAACAAACTCCCAAGTCTGTTAGTATTCAGCTGTGTGTATTCTTTAATTACATTATAACTTTCTACATAATACTGGTGTAATATACTTAACTTTTGGTACTTTGGTGTTGTTATTGTTGCTTTAATGTTCTGTTGTTTTATTAAAGTGTCTTATGAAAACGCTATGCTATTGTGACATGTTGACTATCATGTTTTCTATGGTATTTTTAAAATATTTGTTAAGCAATAAGTCTTCATCTTATGTTGCTGTTTCCTATTGCATAGTGCCCAAGAACAGAAATATCCATATTTTCTTGCATTTTAATTATTGTTTATCTAAAAATAAAATGAAATTTCTTTATTTCCTTTTATGCAATGTACTCAGGATTATCTCATAATGGAGGAACAAATCTAATTGTCAGGATGACACTATCCTTCGGATGTAAAGTTATATGAATTGTAACAGTAATGGTAACATGGAATATGAATATGATATGATAGTTTGGTTTTAGTATACAAGCATGTAAATTTTGAAAATTTGAACTTAATAATGAAGCTATAACTCTGATCTGCTATGAAAATTGCTACATATGCTACTATATTGTGTTAGAATTACAATACATGAACTGTTTTATCTCTTTTTTTGTCAACACTGTCAACAACTTCTCTTGTTTTGTATATTATAAGACACTGGTAGACATGCACTTCATAATTGTCTACTGACATCTGATAATTATGATGCTAATAATGATGGACACTTTGATGCATTTTCTTTTATTGAGGAAGAATTTTCTCTTCTTTCTTGTATATGATGTTAGTTCCTGAATGTCGTGATATATTCTAGCTCACTGGTATTTGATAATGATTGCAGTAAATTGGATTACCACTTGTAAGCTTAGTAGTAGTACTAGACAAAATCTCAACAAAATTATCATATTGTAGTTGCATATGTGACATAATTTCCATGGCATTTTATTCTGTTTTGTATTGCATAAATATTGCAAAAAATATGTAGCATCAAAACAACTTAGAATAAGGATATATTTTTAGAAAATTACATGCCAATTATTACTAGTTACAGTTTATACTATTACAAAGATTGTGTGTGTGACAATTACATTTATCTAATTTATATTCTCCACCTATACAGGCAACTTTCTCCAGAAAAGTCTTCCTAATTTCATTTTGTATACATAGTGCTTTGTATAGAGAAATTTCTCCAAAGAAATTGTTCATTTGTTTATGTTGTTTTTTCACGGATTTTGAAACATTTTAAGTCATATCTCTGCACTTTAACAGTAAATTACCAATATCTCCACAAGTGATTGACTACAAGTTCTTGTTAGAACATCAGGATTATGGTTAAAGGATACTTTAATGTATTACATTGTTAATGTTATTTTAAAACCATGTCAATTAAACTGTAATTTGATTGTTTCTGTGTCATGTGGAATAAATTAACCTAAAAATATTACATGTCTAAATTTCATATCAATTAGAGCTAGTAATTGCTAAACCTTTGAACTTCTCACCACAACCAGGGTATCACATGATGATTTATGAGAAGTTTGTTTGTCAAAATTTAAACCAATTTTGATTGTTTTATTGATCTAAAATAGTGTATGGAATAGTTTAAATGAGATAGGTTGGATTGCATTTACTTTTTGTACAGTCAATCATAACTTAATTATAAATAATGACTTACTTTTTTAACTGATGAAGTTATGCATAATAGATAAAGTTACTCTCAATTCTGAATGAAACAGTTCAAAGTTAACTTAATGTGGACTTGAAAATTGGAAGTGTATCAATATAAAACTAAGCTGCTTATGTGATTAACAAAACTAAATTTAACAAGAATTTAAGTGATTTTCGGAACAATGAGTTTTTTGCAGCTATGATTTATGTAAAGTGTGGGTATTATTATTGAAGATGGGTTGTAGATTTCATCCCAGATATTTGCAACATTTTATAATTTGGTATAGATTTGGTCGATAGATATTAAAACTAGGGAATTTGTTTTCTTATTCTGTACAGTTCAATAATATTCACTTCTCTGAAATTTCTTTAGACAATGTTACACCATTTCTTTAGGACCTGAGTTAATTTCAGTAGATTTCAGGCACATCAACCGCTGCTCATGTAAATCTTACCTTAGTCTCAGTTTCATGTATCAGCTAATTTCTACTTTTTTCTCCACAAGTTATTATCAACAGCATCACATTCAATATCTTGATGTAGCATGCATGCAATATGGGAATTAAATGTATCATTTTTATATAGAAATTGTTTTTTTATATATTGGAGATGTATTTTGAATGGAATTATGATCTTTACATTTACAGTGAATCTAGTCTAGTTTACAAGAATATTGTTTTCTTCTTGACAAATTGACGTTTTAACTTTAACTGAAGTTAAGAAAATTCTGCGAATAAGGACGTAAATAATGGAATTGATACTGAACAAAGTAATCATACTTAATTAGATTAAATAAAAAAATTGTATCTGGATTTATTGTAGCTAGAATTTTCTAAGGTGAGTTACTCAAATAGGAAATTTACTAACTATTTTACAAATTAAAAAAAAATGAAAAAGAAAGATGTTTTTTATGAGCTTAGACATGAAAAGGAAATGTTTTTATAATATGAAATGTATTTTAACCTTGTTACTTATATATGATAAAAGATGCATTTTAATGTTTAGATTGTAATTAAAGAAAATATTCTTGCTATGAATTATGTATAAGACAATTTTTAAATGGTCAGAATATCTATTATCATTATTGTGATAAATTTATGTATCAGTAAGACATCTGGCTAAAAAAAAGAAA